>NC_070645.1:5195685-5495685 GCF_947347685.1 Pleuronectes platessa | reverse complement strand
ACAAACCAGGATAGAGCTACAACTTAAATGTGATACTGTGGTTGAAACCAACAATTAACAAGCACAACTATGGGTTTTGACACGAAGGACAAATGGTGTGTTCTTGCCCACTTTGTCACAGGCATGAACTAGTTTTGAAGGTCAACTCATTTTTGCCTGAAACTCGGATTTGTCTGTTAACAAAAGGCTTTCACACAGAACAGGTTTCATTATACTTTACATATGTTTGTGCTTTAGGAAAAACGATCAAATATTGAATCAGTTGACGGTCTCACATCAGCAACAGCAGGAATAAGCCATGGTCAAACTTTTCAAGGGATTTACCACAAGTGAAAAACAGACTTTAAAAAATAAATGGTATCCCATTAACCAAAGTCAATTTTGTTATTTATAAGGATAATGGAGGACATAGATTTTAGCCATTGTACTATTTAAACAAATGTGCTGATGGAAACGTCAAGTCAATGTGCGTCACCATTCTTTTTGTGCGTCAACAATTGTCTCACAATCTCTCTGAAATCTCTCCCAAACTGGAATTGGCATGACTTAATATTTTGGGTAAGTGCATTGTGGTAAAATGTCTGTTGTAAATCCTTTTAGAATCTTATTAAAAGAGCACTACTCATAACTCAATAGAAAAATGTCAGCTTTCTTCTTTAGTAAACATAGTCTTGTAGTGAAATTCAATACGTGGCAACGACGTGGTGCCTGTGCCATGAGGATGTGATCGAGAGGACCATGAGGCAAAAACAGCCTCACACTCAAAGAGTTAAGGACTTCATGAGCTGGGAACTATATTTGGAAGCGTTCTGTGGCCAGCAGCACCGGAGAGTTACTGAACTCTTAAAAGTCATTGTCAGAAAGCGCCGTGTCAAGAAGTTCAAACTGAATGACAGATGGACTCGGAGTTAAGAAAAGTCAGTTTGAGGCCTGGAACCCACATTGCCCCCTCCCGTGATGTCAACCCCTCTTTTTTTTTTCTCTTTATTTTTATAAGGTGCTCGAAATAGTGCAAGATTAAATATCAAACGGCGACACAGTGAGAGAGGAACGTCTGCACAGTTGTAATTTAGCCTTCAGAACGAGCCCGAATGGAGCTTCTCTCCCAATACTTTTAAGATGGAGAGGAGGGGAAAAAAAATAAAGGAGTCAGGAAGCCAAACCATTTCTGAATGATTTAGAAGTCTCTCTGCTTGGTGCGGCCATAATTATGGCTGCATGAGATTGAAGGGTAGGAGGAGATGCCGGAGCCGAGGCCAAGATTATAGTCTGTTCTGTAAAGAGAGACCAAAAAGAGGGACGGAGCGAGCAAGAATAGGATCTAGAGGCGCATGGAAAGAGGGGAATAAAGACCAAAGAATGAAGAAGGATGAAGAAGAGGAACGCAGACCTTTCTTGCTAACTAAGGTTGCGAAACAAGCGAACCCTGTATCCAGTCCGAGGTTCATCAGGATCATACCACACATCCAGATCCAAACGTGGGAGGCACAGACGCAGGGAGGGAGGACATTTTGAGTCTGGTCAGAAATAGCTCCAAACAGTTCAGCACATCAAGCTGCGGCAGTATGGCTCGACCCGCAAATGATTTCTCCAGATTTGGATTGAAACAAAATGGTTCGTGCCAAGGCCTGAGTTGTCAGGGAATGTTGGAGGGCTGTTCGCTTTCTGAGGGCACTGTCTCTTCATCCGCACATTCCTGCTATGTTCAGTTACTGTTAGCAGCTGTGTCTCAGCAATGGATGAACGAATGAAACACCCACACAACGGGATTTGAGCAGAAAGTAGAAGCTGTACACACACACACACACACACATACACAAACACACACACACAATCACACACACACACACACACACACACACACACACATATATTTTGTTATTAAAAGTTCCTCCACTTTTGCAGTTGTAGACTTTTTAACAGATGTATTTTACTCTGAGCAAAGTAAGTTTCAGAGTTCGAAGCATCATTTTTGTATTTAAAAAATATGTTTGTGCATTAAAGCCCTGCACTGTTTATATGTGCTATATACAGTATGCTAGGTGGACTGTGTCAAACAACATACAGTCCACTTCTCGATGCATGATGGAGTCCTGCTGGCCGGTGAATGGAGGCCATCAAAATATTCATAGATGTCCCGTATTTGCCAAAATAACTCCTGGAAGAGGTAGAGCACAAACATGTTGGTTTGTCAAAACTGAGGCTGGAGAATGCCTGTGAAAAAAGTAATCTATCCAACCTTCTTAAATGATGCTCATGCAGTTTGTCTTTTGTAGAAGTTTCATTTAATGGCATTTTTAACATTTCTTTCTGCTGTCTCTTCTTTGGCAGTGGAATATAAACGTCTGGTCCACATGGTTTATTTTTTTAGCTTTTTTTTATTCCTTTGAGTATTCCATTCATTCATTATTATTATTATTTACATTTTATTTATTTTATTTTATTATATTTTTTCTCTTTTCATTATTATTTAATTTAATTAACCAATCAAACCTAAAATTGACTTTGAAATGTGTTTATGAGACATAGTGAAATACGACAAGTTATAATAGAGAGTACTGTACAGGTATTAAGTTACACAGGCACACACTGATTAAAACCAGTTCTCTCCAGGGTCATGTTGTGATTGGTCGGGTGGAGCACTGGGTTTCTCAGTCAAGGAGGGAGACTACCCTCTGATATGGCCTCCTAATGAGTCAAGCTACACACAAGGAACCGATACAGGCACACACACACGTCGCCCCCACCCCATGTAAGGAGGGCAAACATAATTTATGAAACCCTAGAACCTCATTTCCCCGACATAGCCGGGTTTCCTGCAGTAGGGAGGAAAAAGGGGAGATTCTCTGTGACGTTGATGGAAGCCAGGGAGGCCACTTGACTCGGAGGGGTCTGGCGTTGTTTAGGCTTGGTTTTGCTAGAAGACAGTGACTAATTGATCTTATCGGGGATTCAAACACTGGAGAAAACTTCCAGGGAGGGCATGTACCATCAAGCTCAGGGGGTGACTTTGATAAATGTTACAGACAATTTAAGAGGATCATCCTCAGATGACATACTTCCTCCACACAAAATGTATTTTTAACTCGTGTATATTGATTTAGTTTGAATGCATGTTGAAAATACTGATGCACAAGTTTTTGAGTTGAATCCATCACAATTATGATATTTTCTTTTTTCGTTTTCACTAGGGTTAGATGGTCTGGTCAAAATTCCAGAAGCTGCAGAGTCTAAGTTTGCACGAAGTAACCAAGTTTAACTGTTCGTTAAAGTAAGACTAATAGTCCTCCTCAAATGAAAAGTTACATTTAAAAGCAATGACTCCCCCCTGCTCAGTTCAGCACACTAATATAATATTAAATTTTTTCCCCATTTCCCCTTATGCTTAATATACCAAAAAGTGTTCACCAGACCTCTTATGGTTTGAGTTGCATTATTGCAAAGCCTGACCTTTGACCCTTTGTTATTAAAATAGATCAAGTTCGACTTCAACTATTAAAACTGGGAAGAAGTAAGTGCAAACAGTGCAAACACAGAAATCAAATGTTAAACACTCACACACACACACACACACAGACATACACGCACGCACGCACACCCACACACATCTGAGTGACGGTTTGTCGCCTGTTTGTCTATGGAAGTGTCGTCAACATTGTTTGCTTCAAATTGGCGTCTCCTTTAACACAATGGTGGCCAACGGTTCCCCCAGACTGTCACTCTACCTCCCATGCTGCCTGGCTCCAAGAGCCTGTCAATTTCTCCGTTTCTTTTTGTGGTTAGATGACTCAGACAGTATCTGATGATAACATTTCACTGGAAAAACGAAGACGGAAGAGGGAATGAATTACAAAGACCTGATACAGGATGTGTCATCCTGTATCGTGTAATGAGGATGTCACGTAGAAACTTAAAACTGTGACTCAGCTCGTGAATATCAGAAGGAAATAAACTACTGACATACAACTATAATATGTTTAATATTCTTTGAGAATATTTTTAAAGCATATTTGTGTTTGATGTGTAACTTGATTTTTCAACTCCACAAAGGACCATTTCAGGAATGCAATTCTATTTATTTAGTGATTGTTTTCATGATTTTCTTTGACTAAAGCAAAAGTTTGCCTGACCCCAGAAAAGGCAAAACAGGTTTCAGTAGATACACCCTCACTGCCTGCGTCAAAGTAGTGACATGAGAGATCCTAGCCACACAAACACACACACACAAACTCCTGTTGACCATGAATACAAACTCTCCTGGGTGACTGCACAAGGCAGGTCAAGCCGTTTTAAAGTCAGCAACAACAAACAAACAAACACACCTTCCAAAGCCTCCTCTGCATGTCTTGCTACTCCTGCAGTCCTCGCCACACCCGCATTGTGCCGCTGAATAATAAACTGTTCAGGTTACTGGAGGAGAAAAGCTCTTAAGTCAAGAGAAAGGCCAACAAAAGGAATTGTTGTCAGAAGGCCTTCGGCTGTGGAGTTACTGCCACTCTGCTCGGTGTTTTAAATCAGAATGAAAAAATGTCACATGAAAAGAGAAGCTTAAATATAGACATAGGGTCCATATTCACATCCATATTCACGTCCATATTTACATTACTCATCACAAGATGCATTATTTGCTGGAGAGATGTCACGTGAGAAAAGATATGTTTACACAGACGTGATCCATATTTTACTATCCAGATCACAACTGATAATAGCAGGTGTCACAAAATGATAAAATTGTCATACATCATGCAAAACTGATTGTACATCATACAGAGGGCAAAATTATCGAATAAATATGATAATTATCATTCATCTGGCAACACTGCCACACACTGCTCCAGCCACATCCATTTTCTGTACTTCAAACTTGTTAGATTATCAATTGTGCAAAATCTACACATTAGAAGTAAGTGGTGAGTGGAGTGATGTGTAAGTATTAAGTAGCATAAAATTGAAATATTAATGTACTCATCACCACTGATCCTATATAAATGCACATTTATCTTATGGGCTTAAATCCCTTTGAAAAAAAACACATACAAACAAATTCAAAGCTGACACACGTGTATATGTAAATCAACAGACTGTCACAAAGATGTTCCGACACACCCCCACCCACACACACACACACACACACACACACACACACACTGGAAGAATCCTTTAAGTAGCGGGGTCAGCAGGTCCCAAAACAAAGCTTCAGTCAGACACAAGTATGCAGTCGTCCATAGAATCAACTACTGCTGACAAGCCTGCCCAACGCCAGCAGAGACACACAGAGAATAAGATCAGAGGAATGAGAAAGACCGAATTTTACTGAGAAGGGGATAGGGGGAAGAACGAAGACAGAGAGAGAGAGAGATGAAGAGAGATAGAGGGTGAATGGGTCCAGGGTGAGGCTGAGACACTGGAATTAGCGGCTTGTGAAAAGCCAGGGAGCCCCTGCAGGTTGTTCCATGTGTTTTTGTCAGCCATTATGGCCCATTAATGCTGTGTGTGGCTCTAGTTTCTGACTGAGATTAAAGTCTTAACTGAAGGATACCTGAGAGACAGCTTGAAGCTCTCCCAAGACAGAGGGCCATCACAGACGAGGACGGGCCTGAGGGCAGAGACTAACTGGAGGAATGGGTGTCTGCTGCCATGGTGAATTTTATGTCATTATTATAAAGTCACACGTTTTTTCTCAGAGCAAAAACCAATGGAGTAGAACTTTTCAGTTTTAGTACCTTAAAACCAAGGATACGTTTGAGGAAGACTGAAGACTGGCTCAGTATCCATATTTAAGCATGGTGTCTGACATATCCCATCACATTATGTCATTTCTTAGTGTCAGGACCATTGTAGTTAGTCATTAAACAATATTAAAGCTGCATTCATCGTGTATTTAGGTTTTTATTATTATGACACCACCAAAAATTCCTCTTGACTCTCTTTGTAGTAGTTTAGGGTCTTTTACCTATTTGTTTGGTTCAATGTACAGGCTCGCTGCCTGAGAAAAAAGCATGCTGTTGATTCTAAAATGGAAAATTTACTCTGCTCTGTACCTTTATAAGGCACATAGACCAAAACGCACACTGTTTATTTGTCAAAACACCAAGGCTATAACATCCAGCTAGCATGTCAAGTGAAGCCTGCAAATGTACTGTAGATCACATGATGGCTGGCTGGACATTTAACGGCAAAAACATTTTCAACAAACAGACAAAGTTAGATTGGTGATGCATACCCTGTGTGTATAGATTCAGTACTTTGCACTCTAAAAGACCTGTGACTTTATATCTTGAGCTGTACACTGTGGAGCTGTGACTACAAACACACACATACATATGAAAGAGTAGTGGCCATTTAGCTAACTGAGCTGAATAAAGACCTAACTGTACTCTAGATGAATGCTAATGTTGGTCCACATCTGGTGGCTGTTTGATAACTCACTGATCGCTAATTCACCATATCAACTTACAAGGTAATTATGTGGTGAACTTTGTCAGTGTTACACATGCAGCTTGTTTCCTCCGCCCCCAAAGTGGCATCAAATCTGCTAATGTAGGGACCAAAGGCGTAGGTGCAAACACACACACACACGTTAGAAGCATCCAGATACCAAGTGTGGTCTTCAGTATTTATATTAAAATACTGCCACGTCTTTCCCCCACCCTTCTTTTGGGAATCACGTTCAATTCAGGTGACCTGGGAGAGAAATAAAACTCCCGTAATTGGGGAGAAACGTCGAGCAGAACCGGATCAGTGTGGGCGGCCATCTGTCTCGACCGGTCGGGATGAGGGGAGAGGGCGGGGGGGAAAGAGGGAGAGAAGACAGAGAGACCAGGAAGAGTTGTGAAACCTTTTATTTAACCTCTGTCCAATTGGTTGTTATAGTGTCATATGTTGATGTAATGATGATCATAGTCATAGCTATATTTTGTTCATATTCACCTGTGAAAGAGCAGGTTTGCCTGGATGTGTTAGCGTGCATGCACATGTCCAATTTGCGCATGTGCACATGGCAGTTAATTGCTATACGTTAAACTGTGCATGTACTTGTGCTTGGGCGTGTAACGCATTTAAATGCACTTAGACAAAGATTAACAGACGCGTAAGATTGAATTTTTGGAGAAGGAGGGAGACGGACATTTGTGAGTATAGGAGTGTGTAAACACTGACTGGTGAAATGGGAGTAAAGGTCTGTACATTGAGGTAGTCCAGATGGCTCTTTAGCGGTCATTAGACACGGCTGAGCGGAAGACGGAGACAGATGACGGGGGCAGCCTCTCTCTCCCTCTCTCTCAGACCTGGTTGAGTGAGTGAATGAGTGTGAGAGATGGCAATAGCTGATAGGCTGGTGAGTGATATATAAACACGCGTATAGCATGGCGTAAACCCTCCACACGCTCAGGGCTCTACTTGAGCCGTTGAGGCGCATGGTCTAAAGCTCATGGAGCAGGTTCCTTCAGGGCACGGCGGTAAACAAGGGAAGCCGGGCGCAGGGTTCCAAAGTGTCGTGCATAGTCTCTAAATTTTTCATGGGTGCGTTTTGGGCGTAGCAGGAAATAAGCCAGTGAGAGTGCCATCTCCAATTCCTTTTAGGTGCAGTTGCATTTATGTGTATTAGGCAGTTTCAGACAGTTTCACACATGAAGAAAACAGTTGGAGATTGTCAGTCAGATGCTTTCACAACAGCAAAATGTCTGGAACATTCAGGCGAGGATGTGCGCCTTGGTCCGTGCATTAAGTATAATTCCTCTGCATTTAATCATGTTGTCAGATGTCACATTGGGGGGGGGGAACATGATTTCACTTTGAGTTTTCAAAGTAAAAGTGTCCAGCAGCATTTCCAAAGTTCTTTGTGTTAGTGGTTCAATAACTCAGGAGTGGTTTGGACACTTTGCATATACGTGGCACATATGATGAGTTTTATATCTAAGATGTAGTGGTGTGGATGGAGCCTGACTGTCCCACACACAAACACACACATAATGTAACTCATGCCTGGACGTAAGGAGGTGGATTTTGAGAAGTGACACAAGCAAATATATGGAAAATTGTAAAAACACCACAAACCAAGGTTATCCAACTTCATCTCCACCTTTTTACCATCACAGCTTTTCTCTCTTTCATACACTCTCCCCACACAAACACGCACACCAACACACACAAAGAAACCCTTCATCAGAGGTAACCCTACAGTAAGACAGTGGTGGCGTGGTGCAGAGGTGTAATTAGAGTGTCTGCCTGCGCTCCGCCACGAGAAAGACAAGCTTCTGTAAGACTACAAACACTTATTTAGAGACCTCCCCTCTGACTCCATCATTATGTCTGTGAGTGTGTGTGTGTGTGTGAGAAGACAACACTGACATTTTGTGTCAATGCTTTGAAAATGTCAGATCTATCTCCCTGTATTTGCCTCGATGTGCGACAGGACAAGAGCAACACTGTATTCAAAACTATTTTACATATCCATAACAATCTCCAGCAATCAGTAGTATTTAAAAAAAACTGTCTGGTATTATTTAAGACACAAGCTCCCCCCGCCCCCCCCCCCCCCCCCCCCCCCCCTCACACACACTTCATTTCCCCAGCGCCCCATCAACCATCCAGCGAGTCTGCATGGGGACCTTCACGGGCTCGTCACTGGCAGCTCCTTTGTCTTGTGCGACCAGATGAAAGCCAACTCTCTCCGTCTCGCTCCCCCACATCCTGCTCCTGCTTCTGCACAGTAATCTTCAATAATCCCACTCCTGCAATTTTCACCCTCCAGCTCTCCAACCCCTCTATCCTCTAACTGCCTGATCCTTCTTTTTCCCCCTCAGTCGCTCCTTCTGTCTCTCTTTCCTAAATACTGTAAATGACAAGGGGCCCTTGACTGTGCCGCTTCTAGACACACACACACACACACACACACACACACACATACGCAGAAACGCACACTGAATTATATATTACATCTCAATTATTTATAGGGGGGGTGGGGGATCCAGGTGCAGCACTAGGGAGGCACTGGCCCCAACTGAAAAAAAACGTACTTACACAACAATAACAACAATAAAAAGGACAACTTGTTAAGAAGTTTAATATCCTAATCTTATTTGAAGTACAAAGTAGACACTAATTAATGTCAGAAAACCCCATGATGTAAACTACTATTCACTTATTGTATTCAAATGTTTGCACTGCAGCACTCCAGGTCTGGTTTATATCAATTTGTTGTGTTTCCTTTGCTAAAAGAATTCACACACTCTCTTCCACCATCTCTCTTTCACTCTCCCTCTTTCTCGCCTTGTCTCCACAGTAGTGAAGGGTCATTTAATCCCTTCACAGTCTTATTTGGGGCCCCATGAAATCCATGCACCATTACCCATGGGACAGGTATGAAAATTACCCCCGCAACCCCATGATGCCGCCCTTTTTCTCCCTGGGGCTTCTGTGTGGTGCTCATCCCCTTTCTCTCTCTCTCTCTCTCTCTCTCTCTCTCTCTCTCTCTCTCTCTCTCTCTCTCTCTCTCTCTCACACACACACACACATTCACACTACACGCACACAAACACACACACACACACACTAGGGTGGAGCCTGGTATAGTTGAGGACTAATGTATGGGTGGCACTGAGAAAATAAGCTGTACTTTCAGTGGCTGACATTTACTGAGCTATTATAGTTGCAAACAAACACACAACAGATACATTTGATTGAACTTTGTGAACAGGCATGACTACACGTCACCCCACCCACAACACATGCAATCATATGTTGCACACGTGTTCTCTCTTATTAAAACATGCATACATCTAGCTACTTCCCAGTGTCCTTCCCATACACACACACACACACACAGGCTTGTTGGTCCATTTCATGTCTGCCAGGGAGCACTGCCTCTTACTCCTGAGATTAATGGAAAACATCCCTCTGTTAACCAGAGGCCAGAATTTGTTTTTCCACCGAATGATCTTTTGCGGTGGATGCAGTTACACTGATGGTTAGCATGCGGCTTTAAGTGGACTCCTGCTTTGACTGGCTGTTTGATGGCTTGTACAGGAAGAGCTGTGAAGAAATTGTCTTGACATTTTCGAGGAACACAAAATTGCACCATCTTCATTTATCTTGCAGTATTGACTGGATGATCAAGCAATGATCGAGTAATGACTCATTTAACTGCTCCAGCAGAAGCAAGAGGTCCCAACCGTTGGCCTTTAGCATGAGTCAACAGCCATTTGTTCTTCCCATAATGCAACTCAATGGTTTCTCTCTGTTTAGACATCTTTGGCTGCTTCCTTTGAAACACTGACCTTTCTGTCTAAAAGAAGAAACAGTGCAGTCCTCAAGCCCAAACTTAACTTTCCACTACATCAGGTGGTGGTGATACAGAAATCTATACAACAACAATGACGCTATGTAAACCGGTTAACACTATAAGAGTGATTCCAGAGGAGATCCAAATCCTGCTGCTGTTTTTTGGAAAAGAGCATGACTAACAAAGCATATTCATAACTGCTGAGATGCTCGACCAAGGAAAAAAAACACGGGAATACTTGACCAATCAGGCTTCTTCACCATTGCCCCACCCAAAAGGTTCCTCTACCTTCTGTAAAATACCATTCCTCAGGTACTGTTTGGGGGTTAGACCTTTTTTAATTTAGACCCTGCAGTAGAAAAGCATTGTGTTCCTGCAAAAAATTCCTAGTTCCTGGGGAAAGTCCATGTGGTGGAAACGTAGCTTTAAATAGCCCTGATGGCATCATCATTGAAACTTATGCTGCATTTACACCAAATGCAAAGCGAATTTACGCATTGCGTTACTTGTGGAAGTTTGGCCACAGGATAATTTGTATTTACTTGCAGTTGTCACCTGAGCAACGCAAATAAGTCCACTAGATCCTTTGGGGATGCCCATAGCTCGGGGAATTGAAATGTCTTCTCTATATTCCCATCTGTACATCTTCCCAGTACTACCTAAGGCTGACCAGCTGCCATTTTGATGGTCCTAACCCTAACCCTACACTAATTGGCTTTTGCGACATAATTGTTTTTTGAGGAGGTGAGGTGAACAATGCTGATAAAAAAAATTTGCTTAGTGATTATAATGGCACTAATGGCAGAATCACCAAATTCATACGGATACATCATTAGGTAACAATGACTGTGAATGGTAATTTTGTCCCAATCTTTTTATAAGATGTTTTGCATGACTTGTTTTTCTGTCTAAATTTTATTTATATAAATTAATTGGAGCCCATACAGCCATACTGTTAGAGATGAATGTATTGTGTGTCAATGTGTGTGATGTGTTTGGTCCAGTGACCGAGTTACAGCCATTTAGGTGTATTGTCTACAGACAATAGGAGTGCTCTGAGGACAGTATGGAACTGCACTGACCGCTTTGACCTGAAGCTGTGGCACACCCCACCGCAAAGCAAGAAACTGCCGCCATTGTTTTGAACCCCACGGCACATTTACTATCGGGCAGCGCTGAGAGAGTAAACCTGACAGACTTCTCAGTATTATCACGGCCGTCAATTCAGAGGACTTTGCTCCCTTGTAATTAGGCAAAACAAATAAAGTGGAGATACCATTAGCTGTTTCCTTGTTGTGTTAATAAATCAGCCACATCTGCTCCTTCACTGCTCCTTTGTTTGAAGTGCGGCGAGCTTTAAAGCAGCCGCTAATCGACCCAGTCTGCTCCATATGGATCTGTGACATTCACAAGCATTGCAGCTCCCTACATGTTCACCGTATACATGTATTTCTTTTTTTTAGCTGTAACTGGATTTAAGGGGATGGGGCTGTTTGATTTAAAGATTTTTTCAAACCCACTGTGAGGTTACGGTTAACTAATGATCCCGAGGAATTTCATGCTATGGGGAGAGTGGGTTTGCCGATACATTACTCTTTTTTGGTTTGGAGAAACTGTTGATGTTACACTGTGAGAGGGTTCAGGATGGTGGCGGGCAGATTCAGATGTTGTGTGTGCACGTGAGTTTTCAGCATTTCTTTGTGGTCCACCCTTACTCAAGGTCTTCAGACTTTAAGACGTCCTCCGGCTGCACAAGCTCAGAAATCACTTCCTACTTTTATCTGTTGTGTTCTGCTCTAATCAGCTGATGTTGAAGGAGTTGGACTTCAGCCACTTTTATATTCTAGTTGTGATGGGTGTGCAACAATATGTTGTCAAACACTGAATGTATTGATTCTGATTGAAATGTCTTGCATGTATTGAATGGTTTCATGAAGACATTCAAAGTAATCAAAAAATGAATCATAATGACATTTATAGTTCCCAGGCAAATTATCCCATTGACTATGACATTGACTTTTCATCTAATATCAGGAACAGATTAAAAGGGTTTTGGCTTTGATTTAAAGTTTTAAACAGTGAGTAATCTAAACTCAAATGATTCACAAATAAGTTCCTCTGTGGAAATCACATGTTGTTGTTTCCAGCTCAGAGTCTCTGTCATAGGCCCTCATCAAAGTTCTCTAATCTTGTCGTCTTTCCAAGTTGACATCTTTTACGTGTATGACAGCTTTTTCCTATCATTGGTACATTTTTGCGTTTTGTGTATGACGCTTGTTAGAAATGTCTGAAGCAACTGTTCAGTGTTTAGTACATGATTGAAAGCACTTATTTTGATTAACGGATATTTGTTCATATTTAATCATCAGTTTTCTTTTTGATGTCTGTTTTGCATTTTGAAATCATTCATCACTTGATTTGACACGCATTACAAAAGATTGTCTGGAGGGACTGTCCTGCAGAAAGTCTGTTCTCGCATGAGGAAATCATTTTATATTTTGGAGGCAGCACATTAAATATGTCTAGAATAGAAACAGGAGGTTAGTTAACATGAACATCATCACACAGTATGAGAAGGGCGGAACTCAATTTATTAACAAAGTGCAAACTGTCTCATTATATATCTTTATCATGAGGTTTATTGCTTTAATCACAAACACATCAGTACATGCTTATCCTCTACCTTGAGTCGCCCACTCATTAATAAAAGCTTATCAACACTGAGGATGCACCTTCCTGATGTGTCATTGAGCTGGACTTGGATCAGCCAAGTAAATGTTTTATTCATGCTTATGTTACACCTGGAGAGTGCAAGAAGAGTCAAGGGGTGACATGTGAGTGGACTGGTCTTTAGTGGCTACGCTCTATGGATGATAAACAAATATATATAGATATATTTATACATATGAGGTAACATATTTAAGTGAGTGGTCAATTACATGTAAATATCCCATGAGCCACACTTGTTGCCTAACGTGGGCGATATCAGGGCGTGATTTATTCTGACAGATGTGAGTCAGCCGGTCCTCATGGCTTTACTCTCTGGAGGATTAACTGCCAACTGAAATTATGACAATGTAAAACAATAACAACATAATATAAAAATCTCAATATAAAAAAACAAAACAGTAATAACCATTCATTGATTAACCAATCACAATATAATCTTGTGATTACATTCCCTCTGTTTACCAGTTGCCCTGGCAATGGTTAACTAAAGCACTATGCTAATCAGCTGTTGGCTCGGCTCTTACCTCAAACTGTTTGCAGAAAACAAATCAAAAAGTTAGGACTGAATAAATACAAAATGGAAAATACTGGAATTGGACACAGTAGCGTGCAAGCCCCCAACAGTCCTCTTAAATTCAATCAAGCTGTAACAAATTTCACACAATCATAGATGTTAGTTCTCTAAATTTTTCCCATGAATAATTTCCTGGGAAAACAGTGAAAATAATAATAATTAAAAAAAAATAGATAAAACAACTTGGATCCCCACCACAATTGTATGGCTTCTTTCCTGTCTCATACCACATCATTCCAATAGGTTTGGTGGTAATTCGTCCAGTAGTTGTTTGATTAATCTTGCTTACAAATACACCATCCAACAAACAAATGAAAAGGGGGGAACAAATGACCTCCTTGCGTTGACAACCTAACACACTCTAACATTAAAACCTTAACATATTTATGAAGCATTGCCTCTGTCTCCCTTCCACATGTTTTGAGAGCTGAGACACACAAAGTGCCACGAGTACACTATAAATGACACACTACTCAATTATCTATAATATATAACAGTAAACTAAAAAGCCAAATAATTGATTTGTTTAAATATTTATTTTCTATTGTTATATTTTCAATTTATTGTAATATCTTTTGTTTGTGTCTGTTGAAATTTGTTGTTTTTTCTTCTTGCACTGATTAGAAGTAGCACTCAGAATTATTCTACATTGCAATAAAGAATTTTATTAAGTTTCATTTCTAAAAACTAAAAACAATGTCTATGTGCCACACTATAATCAAACCTACATATCTGTCTCTTCATTTACTTCTGTTCTTATCTCTCCCCCCCCACACACCTCACACAATCAAAGTACACTCCTATACCTTTAGCCATAAATTAAATCCCAGTTGACGACAGTGGCCTCTGTTTCTCACTACATGCATACAGTATCTAGAGTTTCCAATCCATAGCTTCCTGTCAATGGGGCATTCCTTTCCCAGACTTTTCGCCTTGCCAGGTATTCCGACGTGCACGTCCCACATTCCCAGCTGTGCGTCTGCCCACAATGAAGCCATAACACTGCTGTCTCCGTAGCCAGTTAGCGGTGGGAATACCGCCTGCGTGTGGCTGGCTGTAATTCTTTGTGTGTACATGTGTGTGTGTGTGTGTGTGTGTGTGTGTGTGATTTCATATCCAAACTCTTGCATGTGTGTTGATGACTTCATCCTCACCCCAGTCCCAGGTGTCAGGGCATATTTTTAACAACGCGCATGTGTGTGTGTGTAAGACTTGTGAATGAGTATTGCTGTTATGGAGCTCGATGCTGTTTCACATTACAGAGGGGCTGGGGTTAATTTCCTGTTGATAGACGCGGCCCGCTTGCAGATAGAAACAGTTTGGGAGGATTAGGCAGCCGCCGAGACGCTCAGCTGCTCGGGAGGTGAGACTGGGAGGTGAAGTGTAGCATTAAATCTGAGATATAAGGCCAATACATACAGGTAGCGTGGGGAGAGCAGCGAGGTGTTGAGAGGAGGTTTGTACTGACACATTGAGGTTTAGGTTGCAGTCGCCTGGAGCAAAGGTTATATAGCAGAGTTTAAGAGGGAAAAGAGAAAGTTACTGTGTCAATCATAGACACAAAAATTATTAAAATCATTGGAGGGCAATGCATAGAGCCTATTCTGCGCACGCTGTATATTACCCATCAGGCAAAACATTTTTTTTCATACTGTTACAATTCCATGTTAGAGTGACAAATGAATACTGAAGATTAATTTAATCTAATCAGGTTGTAGATTGTGTCTAATTATACTCGTTGCATGAAATGATTAACTGTCATAATAATATCATGATGACGCCATTCCTACCATATTAATATGAATCATTTTTTGTCGTATATAAGCTTTAGGTCATGTATGTAGTTTGATAGGAAGCAGAGATCTAAAAAAATGCATTTTGAACTATGCATGATGTAATTTTCTTGACTTCTCTGTGACTTCTTAATGACCTCACGTATTGTAATATATCATATGGTTAATGATTGATCATTTTCAGATCAATGTAAGCCTTAGAGTTTGACTTTATCCCAGTTATTTGTAATGTTATCCTGGAAAGCTTTTAAAACCGTATTTGTTGACCTTGACCTTTGACCCCTTTCCGATATATTCCCACCAAGTTTGGTGTCCACTAGAGAAAAGTTCCTGCCTGTGTAGCTGCTGAATGCTCCACAGTTCACTGAGTTATTCAAAACTATTTGATGCTTGACAGTGGAGAATAAGGTTTATCGCAGTGTGACATTTTCAATCACAAAGTCTGAATGAATAAGTAAAAGATGCTAAAATTCTCGATTCCATTAAAGTTAAATTGAAAAGATCAACTGGGACTTTCATTTTTCACTATTATTTGGTACACTAAACTGATTAATTGATTGGTTGATTTAGTTGTTACCCCAAAGCTTTGCATTCAAATGCAGTGTCAGTGTATAACTTGGTGTGTGTGAAATGTATGTGAGTAAAAAAACGACTCTGTGGTCAGTGAGCGGAGGTTTGCAGCTAATCTCTTGCAGTTGTGTGAGTCAAGAATAACCCAGTAATGAATGTGGAGGCTACTTCAGAAGGGGCAGATTCCAAAGTAAACACTGCCAAATCAGCAAACAAACACTGAGACTCACACACATGTGCCTGTGGTTTGTCTCCACAAATCATTCATGGGAGATTTCAAGACTTCCCCAAGAGAGACGACCAATGGACAGATTGATGGCTACAGAGATCCCCGCCCACTGGATCCCTCCATGTCACGCTCCACAGAGCCCCTCGAGGGACCCTATAGGAACACCATCCCTTATTTTCCACTCTTAACAAGGGGCAGCGGTTTATATGGCCGTGACAGACGGTTTGTGTTAGTGTCGTTAGTTATAGCCGCCACTGCCGGCACAACACTACCCCGAGTCTGAGGGACACCTGGGACTTATTGTGACCAAGCTACACTGGGGTTGTACCTGGCCAAAGACCGGGTCCTCTACTCTGGTCCTGCATGAAGCTGAGTAATATTTCCTGCACAAATCCACAGTAGCTGAGTGGGAACATTGGCATTAAGTTTTGTGTTTAGATGCTGAAACGTGTTTAGTTGTTGGCAGCTCCTGCAGAATGGACAGATGTGAGGATTGGGTAGACATAAATGGAAATAAGAAGGAGGAGGAAGTGGGACGATAACAGAAGTCTGAGGGAAAGTTACCATGAGGGAGAAGAGTAATTTACTACATATGTGCTGTGCTGCAGTGATTAGATGAAAGCATACACACACACACACACACACACACACACACACACACAGGAAAAGAAAGTGGATGCAATGAGACTCTGTTTTCTTTACATAACCATCAATCTTGTCCCAGATAATTGATCCGCCCCTCTCTGCCTTTTTACTCTGCTATGGTGCATACATGATTTATATAACATTGTCTGCTAATGGTAATAATATTTATTTGGTTCCTTGTTCACCTAAACAACAGTTGCTAGACTTCCTGCAGTCCACAAAAGAGAATATATGCAATGTTCCTGGGTAAGATACTGAACTCCTGATGGTTTATTCATTGTGGTTTATTCATTGTACTGTGTGTTGGAATTGTGTGTGAATTGGTGATTGGCATGCGGAGATACATGCTATGTGTGTTTTTTAAACTTTGACTTTGGGTTGTCATGAATAAAACACGTAGATGCAACTTATAAAGGACGCCTTATTGGAAAGGGGCTCTAAAATGTCCTAAACAACAATAACTAAACAATTGAGGGGCTTTGGGCTTCGTCCTTAGGAGGTGTGACTACGCCCCTCCATTTTGAGTGTTCCCCAAAATTATATCTAAAAATACATTCTTTAATCTAAGGGCAATAAAGGCTCCAAGGTGAATCTCTCTCAGGCTAACCTTTCCCAGGATTCATTGCCCTTTGGTGTCAAATTTATTTTAAAGCAATAATGATGATAGGTCCAATGCTCACACTCTTTAATGTTCAGGCTTACAGTCAACTGAAAAAGCTAACGGTGCACATGTTACAGCAGTAAGGCCGGATCCTGGAAAGTAGACCCGACCCGTTTCATTTAGGTTTGTCCTTGAAAGGGGGCGACCATGCAGACATCCTTTAAAGAAGGTGGCCCCTGAATTGGGACACAGCTTGTGTTTGAATTGCTTCTCTTCTTGAGTTCACTGGTGGCTGCTTGTTAATTACAAACGTCTAATTTTGCACATATTTTAATATCATGGTTAATATAAATGCTATACTTGAGTGGATGGACTTGGAATGTAGCTTTGACTGAGTTATATTACATTTACTAATGTAAGAGGTAATCTTACAAGTGGAGTTTTCATTAAAGAGTAATTTATAAAGACATGGAAGAACTTTCACTCTTTATTCTTTTAAATCAGGTCATAGCCCATCTATCCAGAAGGATATATATAAAGTAAAGCTCTTAACTACCCTTTGTACCAGCCTCTCTGTCTGAGTCTCTGTCTTCAGGACTTTGATGGTCCACTAAGGATGTACATGCATTCATGTGGCTGTGTGTAAGTGTGAATGCATGTACATGACAGAGTACGTGTGAAGCCCCTGTCTCCATCTCTCTTGTAACGTCAGCCCACAGTCTCCACCGCAGTTGGCCCAAAGTCTGCCGTTCCCCCTCCTCATATTTATCCCATCATCACATCACATCCCCCCCTCCACGCTCAAAAGTCCCCTACTTCCCTATCCGTCAGCCCACTCCCCCCCCACACACACACATTCCTGCATTTCACTGCCATAAACAACTATTAACTTAATGGTTACAAAAATCATTAAAGAGGGAACATCTGTGCGGCTGCCGCAGCCAATAAGGTGAGGCAAAGAGCAGCCGAGTCCGGGAAGGAAGGCCGTGGTTGGCTGCCTGAAGTGCTTCCACCTTGTTGGGTCCCTCCCACTACCATGCATGCTCTTTAAAGTCTGTTTAGTGAGAGGAAGAAGCAGCGGGACGTGGTCGAAAAAAAAAAGAGAAGGCGGGTTTCAGGGATTTAGCAAAGACACACAGGCACATGGAAATGGTTAGAGTCTCAGTGGTGGCAGGCAGCGGCCCGCTCTCTTTCTCTCTCTGTTCTTTTTCCTCTTTTCTTTTTTCTTTTCGATCTTTTATGTCCTGAAATAGGAACCAGATTACCAATGTGGCCGCTTAATTGGAGCTCCTTTCACCAGTTAAAGATGCAACTGGAAATTGAGGTGGAAAAATTTTGAAGAAAATAAAAAAGCGGAATAGGTAGCGGTGGGGGTATAAATGTCATAATTACAGGCGTAAAAGCAGCTTGAGCTTTTTCAATTAAGTCTCGGCCTGCAAAGCCTCCACTTAAATGATGCCATTTTGAGCCATGAGGCATGCTGGAAGATTGCTGTTTGGCAGATCGTTGAAATCTCATTAATCAGGGGAGATGTAAGCGCTATTGGATTCAAGTGAAGTGTAAAAATAAACAAACTTAATCGAAGAACGTGGAAAGTTCTGTGTGGGTATTAACTAAATTGTCCTTTAACCTCTAGGCCACCCTTGCGCTTTGTGAGAACAGGGAATAAAAACCGGAGGGGAAATGTTAATTAAATGAACGGAAAACTCCGGCAGGGCTGGGACGAGCCTGGCTGAGCAGAGCCCCTGCAGCCACCGCTGCTTTCCCTCAGTCCAGATTGAGTGTGACTTGTGTCAGGCGCGGACTCTCGTCTCCGAGGCCGAGAGGGCAGTCCCACTGCGAAAAAGCCTGCCCTGAGATGAAAGCATTTTCCATCGTGCATAATGTGAATGAAAATAATATGCGCATTGTGTAATCACGGCACCAAAGGGCCAGAAATACATGCGACATGTACAAAGAAGCCGTTATGTGGCTTGGTTTACTGTGCCGGCTCCGGAGCCAAGTGCCAGAGACACGGGGAAGGCTGGAGTCGTCTCGCGAACGGAGTCTGACTTAAACGCCATGAGGTGTTTCCTCACAGGCTACCTCGGGCCAACGTGGATGTGGAAATGGGGTTCTTTTTAGCGACTGTTATTTTATGACGTGACAAAGTTATTGCTGCAGGTGAGGACAGCGCGGGGGGAAGTGCCGTGGAGGAGAGGTGGTGTCTGACTGCACGGATGCTGGGGCGGTTGATTTTGCCAGCACCTCTGGTTAGTTTCTGTGTTCCCACGCTGCTGGATTCAGAGTTTCCTGATTTCTGAAATGGAGGGGGGGGGTTACAGAGGACCGAAATGAAGGGGGGCTGGAAAATGGCCTCTGCTTTGACTAACATAAACAGATCATAAAAAGGCTCTTCAGTCTGACTGTGGGAGCCGAGTGGAGCTCAAGTCTCCTAGTTTATAGATTTGGGCTTCAACAGGCGTCCCTTCAGCTGTGTCCTCTCCGATTTGGCTCGCGTTCAATAGCAAAGCAGCCGTGTTTCAGTCTGTTTAGACGTACAGATCTGCAAACACTTTGTAAAACCTGAATTTGCCCACTGTGCAGAAACTGGAAGACAAATTTATTGCACGTGATGAAATTCACCAGGTCACTGCAACAAGGAGGCCGTCCAGGACACATGACATCAGCTCAGCAGTCACAGTTCTCTCTGTGTTAGTCTTACATGTCAAGTTGGAAATGTTGGCAGTTCCCAGCAATTTCCCACCTTCTTGAGACAGTCTCCGTCCTGCCTGGTGGGGGTGTTGGCTCCGGCGCTGCCCGCTCGGCGACAGGTCTGGAGCTGACCTTGGTCTCGCTTTACATTGGATCTCACAAAGCTCTGTCTTCTTAATAAAGTAATTGTTAAGAGATGTTGTTGTGAGTTCACAGTGTGCGTCCTGGAAGTCAGAGCTGTGTGGTTTGGAGGCTGCGACTATTGACCCTGGCGCAGCGAGGTGTAAAAGTTATGCAGTCACACCACAAGGTCCTATTCACTTGTGACTTTCATAGAACTTGCTTGTTCGGTGTGCCACCGTTTCCTGGGCTTGTGCGTGAAATACGCAAAGTGTCCGAACTCATGGGAATTACAAAGGGGGTAGACATAACAACGTAAACACAGAGAAGGCAGATTAAAGTGAGCGTATGTTGCTTTCAAATGAAGAAATAACACAGTCTTCTTCTTGCAAATGAAAGGTCGTATTTATGAGCAATAAAACACTGCTTTGCTAAATTCAACACACTAAGAGATCTTTCAGTTACAGCCTTACTTGGTCTGGTATGAGCAGCGGCTCATGGTGGCTGTTAGCAAATGTTAGCTAACTTGAGATATTTATGTGTAACTGAAATTTAGCGATGGATGATTTTCAGACAAATGACAAAACACAATAGTAGGAGATGTGCTTTAGAGCTGGACTTCTTTGACTAAACGGCCGTGCACCGGGGGAGCTGTTGCAACGTATAGTGTGAGCACATAAATCGTGAGCTTTGGGTTTCCATGTCAGACACTGTGAGGTGAATTTAACGACAACATTTCTAATTGTTTGATCAGCTTTAATCAAAAGTATAATTTTAACTTTAAAATAATTTAATTTCCACTGCATATCCCAGCCGATTATTCCTTAATTGTATATATCCCTTTTCTCCATTTAAGTGAGTTCATCACAAGTAGTTTGACGCATCATATTTAAAAGTGAAATTGCAAAAACCCTGCAGTTTAAGTATAAATCAATTAAATGTTTTGAACTTGGATTTTGTTTCACTTTGTAACTGTGAAGTATCTTTAAGAGCTGAAACTTTCATTATCTCACTCTACCCCCTGTACATTCTATATGGCCACTGCTACAGTCCCAGCTTTGTGTATTATCGGAGGAAGTGGCTGTCTGTTAAACAGACAGAGGGGGCTGGTTTATAATTATTAGTCTAAGGCCCCGGCCTGCCATGTTCTGCCATCTCCTCTTGGCAGCGGGGGTCAGAGGAGCCATAAAACATGATTAAGCGACGGAGCTGTGGCTGTAAAGTTCGTTCCAGACGCTCGTGGATAAAAAATGACAGTGAAATCAGTCGCAGCATGGGAACAGTCTGGGCTCTCTGTAATGGTTTGGATAACCAGTAGCAGGCAGACAGATAGAGGCAAGATAACTAGAGGAGCAGAAACATCTGCAGTAGGTTGTATCACAATGAGCTCCACAGTGGAGGATTTATATCTAGCCTGCAGCACTACTTGAGTTATGTTCCAATTATCCACATTGCTACACTGCACTAATAATTACAGGATGTACATGGAACTGGGTTTTATGATCACAGATCCAAATAGTGACATGTTGTCACATTTACCTTTAACTAATCAAGGTTATTAACAGAAAAAGATTCAGACTGGAAGTGAAAACAAGAATATCTCACTGTGTTTGGTGCCATTGTCAATTAAAGTATTTCTCTATAATATGAAATAGTTTTTGCTTTAACAAGGTTTTCAATAAATTATTCATTAGGAAGTTAGCTGTAAATAAACTCAATTTATAAATCAAACTTTAGATTATTACCAATTAAATGCTTTATTAATTCTTTATAGATTTGTTATAAGCATCAATGGCAATAATGTCTAGGGGCGTCACAATACAAGGATATTTTAAATGTTTATGTCACAAGCTTAATGGGTTATTGTAAGAACTCTCTTTCTGAATATCTGTAACATTCACAATCACATTTACACAAGTGTATAACCCCCTCAAATCAAGAATCATTATTTTTGTATGGCTTCATTGGGAGCACCGCCATCTTTCAGCAGTGGCATAACAGAGTACCATTCACTGGCTCTGGAGAGAAGCTGTTGTTTTACATTACCTAAAGGCCACTGTAACTTCTTCTAAATGTTCGGAGTTGAGGGTGAGGCAGGGGTTTTACAGTTGTCTGTAAGGCTACATCCATAATTCTTTGCTTTCATTTGAAATCCATGTTCATTCATTTGCCGGTGGTCGAATAATAGTTTTCTTAAGCATGTCAACTTTGCATCATTGTAAAATGCTGAATTTAACTGCACATCAGCTGTAGTTGATTATCCATGTTGTGTTCTACACTGGCAGCCGGGGCTAATGTCGTTTGCTTTCGTCCAGACAGGGGTCATGTGATGGAAGCCTGACGAATCAGTGAAGGCTACATCATGACCACAATCAGCAAGCACTTGTGAGTGTCTACATCATTGTATACAAATTCTTTGTCCAGACTAAAAATCAGCCCAAAACTATTTTTTCTTTTTAAAGTGAAGGGGACATCGCGAATCAAGTTATAACCTTGAAGCCCGGTATGGAATGGATATGCTAAGGTGTTGACGTTTCTTTCATAAAGCTGCAGCCTGAGCAGTGAAGAAATCTCTCATGCTGAAGTTTTACGAAGACTTCCGAAAGCGCTGACCTTTGAAGCAGCTCGTCTGCCTGCTCTTCCTCTCTGAGTTTCCAGACAACACTATAACATTCTCGGCTTCCCCCGATCAAACTGGCACGAAAGGTAGCGTCTTTTGTTAGCGCCGCTGAATGGCGCTGATGCTGCCAGGAGTAATTATGGGTAATTGGCGGGACAATAAGGCGATGACAGCTGTGGAACCGTTGCAACATGAGGGCGAGGCTCGGCCCGGGCCGCGATCCGGGCAGCACCCTTACCTCACTCTCCACCACGGTCACAATCCACTGGGCGCAATTAAGCCACACAATGACCTTTTTGTGGAGGCCTGTCCAGCACATATCAGCATCACGTTCAGAGCAGGGAGTTAAATGTTTCTCCATCATTTCCCCCCCCCCCGTCTCACCCCAGAGAAGCATTTATTTTAATCAAAGCAAATGACAGAATAAATGGGTTTAATAGAGGCCTGATTGGTCTGCATGAACCCAAATCTAAATAAACATTTCAGAGGTGTAAGAAAATATCTGATAGGATCGAGTCCTGGATTTAATGATGATAGCCGGAATGAGGAAGTATTGCGTGGCTCTTAAGCGCTTGTATGACTTATCCCTTTCAATCTGTGTGGCAGCTTGTTTTTGTGGCGGCACAGGTAAAATACAAAAATAAAAACCTGAAACCATCAGTTAATTCACTTGTCGGTTTTGGAGCAGCTGCAGTTTCCTTCCTCTCCTCCCTCGAGTCAAATGAGGGATTTTGCGGTTAAGAAGCAAAAAAAAAAGATGGAACTGATCGTCGCTGGGTACTTCCTGTCAGATTCTTGCTGAGAGTGCTGCTTGAGCTCAACGACACATTAACCTCTGTTTGCCTGTGGGAACCAGTGGAGTGAAGACCTCCGCAGAAGGATTTAGGGGAAAAAACAGAGAGGCTGAAGCCATTTTAAGCTCAAGTGCTAATAAGGCTCCATTCAATAAGGCAAACAGTATCATGGAGATATGCTTAAATATACCTAAATCACACAACATAGGTCTGTCTGTTCAAAGGTTCTAAGAATGTGCTTCATGCTCTACACTACATAGATGATAGCGAGAGAGTTGCTTGGGAAAGTTTACTAGAAGGAATTAACAACTTCATCTCAGCATATATTATTATTATTATTATGCCATTATTAGCTTCCACTTAACAGACTGTTATTGCAGACATATTTGTAGCTATCAATTATAATTAAATAGTAATCACCAGAGATCATAATCAGAGAGGTTGTAAAGGCTTGTTTCAATGACCCTTGTTTTGACAATCTTTCTGTTGGGTGATCTGTATATGTAAAAAACTGAACAGAGTTACAACCTAATACAGTGACATGTGTGTGTGAGGGATATATATAATTTGAAATATGTGTGTGTGGGGGGGTATTTACATTGTATATGTATACATTTGATGAAATGTTGTATTGAACCAAAGTCATTCTTAAATATAAACTCATTCAACAGAAAAATGTTTGGAAACACAGTCACCATTAAGCAGAGAAAGACTGTTTGACCAGTATTGACCTGTTTGCTTAACAGAACAAAGGCAGTGACACTGACACAGTGTGCATTCAGAGAGAGAGAGAGAGAGAGAGAGAGAGAGAAAAAGACATGAGACATTTAACCATCAGAAGCTCATCTACACAGAAAGGCTGCCTTATTTAGGACATCACAAATACCATCACTGTACTCATACCTGTTTTGAATGTCATTGAAGTACATATTTTCTAACCTACACACTTTACTGAGGCCTCCATATTAGCCAGTGGTGTGGTAGTGAACTTTGCTCGGACATATGCACAAAGGCCCATCTGAACTTTTCCCTTCACAGATAAAACACAATGCTAATCAATGGCTCAATACCAAGGAAACAAAGAAAGGGTAGAAGGCTGGTTACAAGGCCGAACTTTTAAGGCCAATGCATTCTTAGAGTCAAATGATTGAGACGTCTCGACTTTCTGACATCTATATATAGTTATAATTAAAGGTTAACACCCTCTTATCAAAGGTTGGCTGCTCGTGAGTGGGAATCCGGAAAAGCTGTGCTCATTTCCAAATCTATACTGAAACTAAACCCTTGAACCACCACGTTGTCTTCCATTCAGAGACGTCCCGCTTCCTCTCCTACCCCTTGGCTCTCTCTTTCTCTCTCTCTTTCACACGTTTGAACCGGTGGCTGAGACAACGGCTCAAACGGCTCAAGACCACCGCGTTCCTCAGACAAGGTTGAAGCTGTCTGTCTTGGCATCAGCCTCCTGTGCCGGCGGTTCAAACCACTGGGGACGACCTTGGTCTCGGCCGTCAGGAGGCTCCAGAGGCGAGAAGCCCTCTATACTTCATGTGACACCTGTTGCTAAAGTGTGTGTGCAGCTACTTGAGTCGCCGCTCAAAACTGGATCATCCCTGATCCTTCCCATCCCGGTCACCACCTTTTCCACAGACTCCCATCCGGTAAAAGGTTCCGGCTCATCAGGACTAAAACCTCCCACCATCTCAACAGTTTTTCCCCATGGCAGTGGGGCTCACAAACAAGCCCCCTGCATCACACTGACTCTGCTTCACGCTGACTATGTGTGCACATAATTCACATAATTTATAATTTATATATTACTGGCACTATCACCAATCTCTGCACCTTAGCACCGCACGTGCCCATAACTCTGTTACTGTACATATTTTGTTCTACATTGTTGTTTTCATATTGTTGTTTTATGTTGAGTGCACCAACGAACGACACCAAAGCAATTTCCTGTAGGTGCAAACATACTTGGCAAATAAAATAATTCTGATTCTGAAAAAAAAAAAAAAAAGCCTAGAAAACTTTAGCAAGCTAATTGATAAGTCGTGTGTGTGTGTGTGTGTGTGTGTGTGTGTGTGTGTGTTTGTGATGTCTCTCAGCACTGCATTGTCAAAGCATTTCTTAAATTTCCAGGGAGAGACACTTCAGCCAAAACTTAAGGGTTACACTTCATATTTTATCTATTAGATAAACTGTAAAAAGCATCAATATCAGTTAAAAAAACTGTGTGAGCACATTTGTAATATTTACTGTTTTTTTTCAACACCAAACCCTCATGGCACTGGCTCTGGATCACTGCTGGAATGGAGACAGACTCGCACGCATGGCCACATCGCAGTGTCTACTCCTCAGTGTCCCACATAAACACACACACACGCACGCACACAGAACTATCTCTACCATCAGTGCTGGCCCTGCAGCGTGTGTCCCCTCCGTGCAGGACACAGATCTGAAAGGTCACAGTGTGTTGCTGCTGTCGCCAGTGAAATGTCAGCGGGCCACTCCTGCCCCGTCTGTCTCTCACGCCGGAGTCTCGGTGAACAATGAGCTACAGTGAGGTGCATCAAAACAAGAAAACTCCCAACAGTCGGAGGTGAACGGATCTAGGACAATGCTCCTGTTTATGTAACGTCCCAGCATGTGAGGCTGTTTGAAATTTGCGTGACTCAGCAAACAGGGCCGCGGCAAATAAAAAAGCACTGTAGCCGAGCTCTTTTATTATCTCCCTGTGCTCACTGAAGTCGGCGCCTGAACGGTGCACACAGAGCTCTCTTGTTTGACTTCTCTTTTTTTACCCCTCTCTTTTCAGCAAACAATGTGCATGTTTGGGGCGAAAGAGAATGAAAACAGGGGTGGGGGGGATGAACGGGAGGAGCTGTGTCGGGATGCGATGGTGATAAGCTCAGCATGGCTAATATTGAACACATCGAGACTATCTGCTCAGCGCGCTCCGAGTCGTCTGTGGGAAAGAGACAGGCCTCAGTGTGGGAAACAGCCGCCTTTTGATACAGAGCTGAAGATCAGCAGTCTGCTATTATCTGCGCCGGAAAAGTTCAGCCTGGTTTGAACGGGCCGAGTACAAAAAGAGGGTTTTTTGTCCATCGCCCTGACCTTGTGTCATCCCCATGGGCTCAGCTAATAAGCCGAGCCTTTGAGGGTTCTTGATAAATTGTACAGATAAGTGGTTTGATACACATCTCCAGCCACCAAATTTGGCTCTATTAGATTGAAAATGAAATTGATAAATGCGAGCAATGTTGCAGACTCGTGGAATCAAGCCTCTCTCTGTCTGTGTCTTCCCTCTCGTCTCCCCCCCCCCCCCCCCCCGTCTGTCTGTCTCTGGTCCTCTTGGCTCCGGGCCGGGAGTCACATGGTTGAGTGATCAAGTCGGGGTGTTGAGGCGAGCTCAGTGGGCGAAGCGCGGGAGCTCCAACGGGGCTGCTGCTGGGGCTGAAATCAGTCTAAGTAGGCCAGGCCAAACACAAACACACCTCGCCTCGCTTCCGCCCCCCCCCCACTCCACCCCTCCCGTCCTTCTGACAGCCTCCCCCTTTTTCCACTGACCTCCATCCAGGCTTGGCTCAGCTCGGCCACGGAGTTCACCGTGTCCACAGGCTCACCTCCTCGCTCTAACAGCAGCAAGGGGGGGGGAGAAGGGGAAGTGAATGAAGAAGGGGATGGAGGTGCAAGCGCCGCTCTCTGAAGAAAGTTTATCAAAGCTATTTTAGAGGATAAAATATGACGTTATCGAAGGTGTTTCGTCTTTTACCTTCATGCGATTATAACAGAGCCTTAGGATAGAAGAAACGTGTTTTTCTGCAGGGATAGCTCCCCCCCCCCCGACACATGTGTTCTCCACAGGGCATGAACTTTTGCTTCAGACTGACGATGCCAAGGCTGGTAATTTGATTGGTGCGATGCTTGTGTGTGGGCAGTCACTAAAGAAACGTTTGAAATCTCATCTTTGTTGCCATTAGAATGAATGATACGACTGCTCGCTGCTGTGAGTTGACACAGTCTGGTCAGATTCTGTCACCATAACTGGGCCCACGACAACTGAAGCTATGGCAGGACCTGCTCCTTTGTATAATGCAGGGAGGAAACAGCACTGAATTTGAAAGTTTACAAGTCATGTTTTCCCACTTTCTGAAGAAACATTTATTCATATCCCGGGTGCTGGTTTTGACTTTTCACCTTGTCAGAGACCAGGCAGTCGAAGGACTCACGAGTATAGGATTACTTTTCAAAAGAAGTGATTTATATTAACCCCAAAATATCTAAATACAGTACGAAAGGAATGAAAAATAAGCAAATTTAGTAAATAAAGCAGTTGGATTTCTATTCAAAAGTACTTGGAACCAAACGACACATTAAAAGCAAACAAGGGACCTGACAAATGAGACAAAGGGAACATATAAGATGGAGGATCAGACCATTTGGAAACAATAGGGCGAAACCAAAATAGACAACAAATAAAACCTAATTTATCAACAACTTGTCCCTTCCTGTATCTCACCAGACTCAGGAAAGCTAAATTTAACTTAAAGGACAAAACAGTGTGAACGAAATGTGCAGGCCTCATATAGATTGTAATACAGTGTCCAAAAATAAAACAATGAACAAGATTTCTACCAAAAAATGACTGTATTGTTTATTAATGTGAATTTTTTTATTTCAAGTGTGTAACAGTGGGTATACGGCCATCACAAGGCTACCAGAAAGAAGCTATCGGCATCAAACGAAAAAGACAGGAGGAATTAAATCTGTTCTATCCTCATATTCACGTCGGAGTTCAGGAAAGGTTCCGGCTGAGCAGCAGTGGAGCTGTTAAGAGATCTGAGGGAAGCGGCGAGCACATCACTTTACAGTCACGTCGGAAGAATCTGACACGTCTTACTTGTAACAACAGGAATCCATCACGGGGAATCAGCACATTTTGAAAACACCTGCTGGAGATTTTGTTTTTTCTCCTCTCGGTCAGGAAGAGAGAGAAAGAGGGAGAGGGTGAATTCTCAGGCTGCCTTCCCCACCCGCCCGAATCCAGGCTCATTAACTCAATTCATAATCGTCCCTTTTCGCACCCCCCCCCCCCCCCCCCCCCGCCTCCTCCTGCCCCTACTGGATGGGGAGGTAGCTGGGGGGGAGGTAGCTGAGCTCATTAGGCCAAGGACCATTGCTCAGCCTTAAAATAACCGCTGCTGCAAAGTAAAAAAAAAAACAACTAATTGCCGCCAACGTGTTCAAGTTTCCACAGTTTGGTGTCAACAAAATAGTGCCTCGCTGATGGGTCTGTTTTCTTTCCTCTGTCTCTGCCTTGCTTTTTAATTTTTCCTTTCGCTTCCTCAGTTTCCGCCCCCCCCTCCTCTCCGTCCAGGCAGCTTGAAGCAGAACCGCTAAATGGGGATAATTGGGGGGAAAGTCGGCGGCCCTTGTCTGACCAATCTTCTCACACAACAATCAGGAGATTGTTCCCGGGATCCGGTGACACAACAACCTCCTAGTGTAGATTTGGGGCCGTAATTAGCAGGCAGCTACCGACATGCATGTCAGATGCGGTTATATGTAGCGAATCGATTGAACGTCCCCCCCCCCCCCCCCCCCCCGTCCCCCCCCCCCCCCCCCCCCCCCCTGCCTGTTTCCTCAACAACCCAGCCCTTTCATTCCTTTGACTCGTCCTCTTGGATTGTTTTGAGCTGCAGCGGGTGTTCTCATGGAGCAGGGGGTCGCTGCTGCGGGGAGGTTTGTTTGCTGTCTCTGGAGATGAGACGGATGGTCAGTTGGAGGGGCCCGTTTTGTGTGTGCCTGACTGGACACTGGTTAACCATCTAATGAGGGCAGAGGGAACGTGTCCAGGGAGCCAGAGCAGCAGGAGCCATCTCTGTATGATTCCTCCTCCCAACACACACACATACACATTTACATGCGCATGCACATGTTCATACGCATGAGCATGTGCATGTGCATGTGCATGTGCATGTGCATGTGCATGTACATGCACAAGGACAAACTCTTTTTGACACTTGCTCCATGTTTACTCAAATAGTCACAGTGCGAGAGAAAGTTTGTCTCCCTTTTCACTTCTTAATCCTTTGCTTCTTTACTTACATGTGTATAATCTTCTGCATGACCTCATGACTCCACACACACACACACATATACACGCGTGCACACGCACACACACACACACACACAGCCTGAAGGGTTCACAGAGTGCTCACAGTTGCTGGTTCGTGTTTGTTTGCTCTACAGGCAACATCCAGTCTGATGGAGCAGATACAAAGAAGATTCTCCTCTAACTATTTTTGTGGACTAAAGTTTTCACACAAGAATTAAGGATAAAAGTTAATTTTTGATAATAAAAAAAAAGCAAACCATTAAAGACATTCCACCAAAAAGACTGTCCAAGTTGTTTTAAATAAAAGTCTAAACCCATCCTTTTCTTCAAAGAGCTAAGTGTGTGTGTTACAGCCAGTTGTGTCCCCTCCTGCTTTCTGTAGTCACCTGTGTTGTATTTCCGTGCAGCTGATCTTCTGCAGCTCTTGTGACACTTTAGGGCATTTTCACAGTCTGGACCCAGATTAATGTCTTTGTTGTATTGTTTACATTTGATCTGGGTAGGTTTTGCTTCATATCGCACTTAAGGGAGACTGTTGTATGTCATACTTGCATTCTGTCACCTTCACATATGTGGACTTCAACTTCTTATACTTAACATTGATTGGTTTGTAGAAAGATGTGCGTCTCAGGACAGCATCTTATCAATTTTACTGTTGTCTTCCCCAACTTTTTTTGATAGAGTGCAAATACAAAATGCTGACTTTCTGTGTGAATGGAGAAAATACAACAATTGGTTCACTTCGTTAATTTAGTTGCTACTGTACTGGTATTACTACCAGCAAAATGAACCTCATTTCAAACATTATATCATCGGAGAAAAAGAATACAAGCAATCATGCTCGCCGCTTCAGCTTCTTTTTCTGAAGTAACTAAAAATAAATCTTTTTACACATCAGCTTTCCCAACAATGGTTCAATTTGATCCAGACCCAGACCACCTTCTTTGGTCTGTTGGTCTGGGCTATGGTCCAAGGAAACCTTCAAACCTGTTACTTGGTTCAACTCAAGTAAAAAGTCTGAAGGTCCGGACCAAACAAGGTGCGACAGCCCCCTGCTGAGACGAGTGACAAGCTTATTTTACGCTTGACATTTAATACGCGTTTATAATAAAATTAATGATGGGTTGATTCCAGGTAGCTGCTCTACTTTGCATGCTCTGATATATTTGAGCTTTTCCAAAATGTCTGGTGTGAAAAAGCTTTACTACAGACTGAGGAGACTGAGGTTCTCTCCTTCACTTTACTGCAGCACAAACCCTGACTTAAGGCCTCTGTATTCTTCTCCGAGTCCGTTGCGGAAGGACGGACGGACGGAGCGGACGGACACTTTTTGATTTATAGTTCTACGAGCCTTTTTGTTCCGAAAACAATTCACCGCCAGAAGAGTAGTTGGCGCCACGGAAGTCGAGCTTAGAGAAGCCTACCTCATGAGGTATATAGAAGAAGTCCACGCTGGTTTATTTACGTCCCCCCGGCTCCTCACACACAGTGAACGATGGCAACAAAAAAGGGCTGTTGATGATGCGACAGTTTTGCTGAAATAAAGTGACACCCAGCGGGTCAAAATGCTTATGTTATCGTGTCTTAACGCAGCGGTTCCCCGGTCTTGTTTCCAAACTGCGTTGCTAATTCAACAGCTAGAAACAGCTTGAAGCTACACGGAGGCAGCTAGCTTCCCCCCAGCTTCCACACACAGTCAGCACGGACACCCGATACTAACTACTACCAAGTGTTTGCGGTTTTTGCGCTGTTCCCACCGCAGTTAGCATGGTGGCTAGCCCGCTATCCCCGTTATCAAAGTTCGTTATAACCGTATGTGACCGTACACACATGCTGTAAGTGCTCTAACCAGCCACAGTCAGCCGGACAACGCCGCTGGCTTAACACACTTGTCACATTAATCATAGAGTCTTAGTTGTGATTTAGGTTTATTGTGATTTAGGGAATGAAACAGGAAGTTAGAGATCCGGAAATGACGCCGGGCGGAAATGATGTTTTTAGTGGACCATCACAGCCAAGTGCTATCCGTGGGCTGTCCGCAATTTCGACGTGTAGTTCGAAAAATGAGAGCTGCACGAAAAGCTCTGCGAGGAGCCGCGGAGAGGCCCGGAGAGGGCGTTCCACGTTGGAGAGGGCGGTCCTATCTGTCCGTGTTCGTCAAGACGGAGAAGCATACATTGGCCTTTAGAGCGGGCTGCTCCACATCATTACATCCCAACATAATTCAGCAAAAGACCTTGTGTCTCTATTTACAGTAAAACAGAAAGGCTTTTGTTTGGTGAGGGAAAAACACAGTATTTTTGTTTCGCATGCATTTACGAATTTAGATGTCGTAATGCGGTTGTACTTTCAGCTTGTGCTCAGAGAACTAGAATTAGAAAATTCTCTGTAGAATTTAGAGAGAGAGCTCTGTTTGTGTCAAAGAGAAACATGTTCCAGAGCAGCAGTGGACGCGAAACATTAAATCTGACCTGGAGCCTTCACTGATCATAAAGAACAAAAAGAGCTATGTTCAAAAAAGTCAGATCTATTTGTGGAGGAATGTAACCTTTACCTTTCAATAAAAAAAGGGTTTTGTTGCAGATATATTATGAGACTTTAGATTTCACTCCTTATGTGCAGAGCTCTGTTAAAGGTAGCTGTTGCAAGATTTCATCTGGAAAGAAAAGGAATTGGAGAAGTGCATGGGGCACCTGCATGAGGGAATTTAGGGCCTTAATGCCTTTTCAATCTAACCCATTTAATATTGTGTATGATTTGTAATATGCCTGAGTAAAGTTCTGGCTGAGAAACCTCGAAGAATTTGACTGTTTTGTGTTTAGTGTTCGGAGGAGCCATGGTGTCCCTGACATTGGGATAAGACGAACCTTGAGACAGACTCTCATGAAGATAATAACAATCCTGGTATGACGCAGTGTACGAGACTTGTTATCTGCTGACTCCCACATGGTATCATACTGAAATGCTGCCATTGCACCAAGAATCTTTTATTTTGTCAATATGTGTTACATCAAGTCACACATTCAAGTGAAAACAACTCAGGCTCCTAAAATAGATCCATGTATTCAGCACTGAGCGCCAACAAGACGATCAGCCATCTTTATCAACCATCATCAACCTCCCTACACTAGGAGGGCTATCAATGAAACGCCCTCCCAGTAACAAATGTTTGATCATAATGATTAATAATTAACATTTTCTTTTGTTTGCAATATCTACATCATCAGTTTTAATGTTATGTTAGTTTTTTTTTGTCTATGACGATAAAACAAAAGCGCACACGTCACACTGACCAACAACATGCTTTTTCTTTCCGTCACATTGTTGGGATTGGATTGTAAGGATCACTTTCCAGAAATACACGGCCCTTCTTAGCTGTCAATAATGATGTTTCAGCCTCTCTGTATGGTATCAAAAAAGTAATTAAAGCAAACTGTCAGGAAAAAACACTTGGACATACATCATTGTGAAAATGATCTGACTAAAATGGTAGGCCCCATCTGTGTATCGTGTACTTAACATTTTTTTAATTTGGCCCAAATCCCATCCACTAACATGGAGGAGGCAGGTTTTAACACAGATTTGTAAATGTCTAAATTACATTTCTTTTTCCTTTTTTTCCTTTTTTTAAGACTGTTGAACGTGAGTATGTGCTTAATGTTATCTGAATCCCAGTGTAGTTGTACACTTATGTGATATGTCTTAAAGATGTCTTTCATCTTAATGCAGCAATAAGAGCAGAGATGTTGTTAAAATGGTTAAAAAGAAATTTAATGAGACTTTGAACATATAAGATTTACGAACAAAACAGGAAAATTGAATTGGTCACATCCTTCTCCGCATCCTCCAGGTGGACCAAGTGCTTCTCCTTCTTCATCAGCCTCACTCCTACAGAGGGGAGGAAAACACTGGTCATCAGGGTCGAAGCGAGGAACCACTGGGATGTTTGAATGTAACATCAGGGGCAATGATTAAAATGCATTTAAGCTGTTATAGTGACCAATCAGAAGACTCCTATACATCCTTTTACAACAGTTTGTGAAGTTTAGCCTAATATCCTGTTCCCTGACGGAATACTGTTGGAATAATAACAAAGAAGGACACTTCAGATTTAATAAAGGTTGCCGTTGTTGATTATATCCCTTAAAGTCTGCAGCCAGTTTGCAAGTTGGTAAATAATAATAAATCGTAATAAATACTGAGAACAAATAATTCCATTTTAGAAATTTTATTCATTTTTATAAATGTGGGGATAACAGGAGCACCCTGAGAAAACCCATTGCAAAACTTAAGACTTAGTTAAAGTTAGGTCAGGCCGGATAAATCCCTGGCCTGAAAATGATTATGGGGGTACCGGCACCACAGAGGATCAATCAGCGCAGGTGAGAGGGAAGAGATGCCTGCTCTGAAAGAGGAGACGAAGCCAGGCTTTTTGCACAGGCGTCTTCTCACAATGGAGATTATTGATATCTCGAGTTCTGGATCTCTTCCAAGAAGGGAAGACATTAGCATCTCTGGCCACTTCTTACACAACTCCTTGAAAATGTCCTTGTCAAGGATTCTTCTAGGGATGCAAGTTGAGTCAATGTCTTTGACCTCGGCCCATATTCTCTCCAGCAGATGACGCCTTATGTCATCATCAGTACAGTTCACCTTTCTATAGATGCGTGTGACGAGCTTGTCCGAGAGAACACAAATACATTTTATATCTGCCCTCTGCCTGTGTTGACTGCTTCAGTCTTTCCTTCCCACTGCTGGTGACCACTGCTGGTGTTGACTGCTTCAGTCTTTCCTTCCCACTGCTGGTGACCACTGCTGGTGTTGACTGCTTCAATCTTTTACTCCAACTGCTGGTGACCACTGCTGGTGTTGACTGCTTCAGTCTTTCCTTCCCACTGCTGGTGACCACTGCTGGTGTTGACTGCTTCAGTCTTTCCTTCCCACTGCTGGTGACCACTGCTGGTGTTGACTGCTTCAGTCTTTTATTCACACTGCTGGTGACCACTGCTGGTGTTGACTGCTTCAGTCTTTTATTCACACTGCTGGTGACCACTACTGGTGTTGACTGCTTCAGTCTTTTATTCACACTGCTGGTGACCACTGCTGGTGTTGACTGCTTCAGTCTTTTATTCACACTGCTGGTGACCACTACTGGTGTTGACTGCTTCAATCTTTTACTCGCACTGCTGGTGACCACTGCTGGTGTTGACTGCTTCAGTCTTTTATTCACACTGCTGGTGACCACTGCTGGTGTTGACTGCTTCTGTCTTTTATTCACACTGCTGGTGACCACTGCTGGTGTTGACTGCTTCAGTCTTTTACTCGCACTGCTGGTGACCACTGCTGGTGTTGACTGCTTCAATCTTTTACTCGCACTGCTGGTGACCACTGCTGGTGTTGACTGCTTCAGTCTTTCCTTCCCACTGCTGGTGACCACTGCTGGTGTTGACTGCTTCAGTCTTTCCTTCCCACTGCTGGTGACCACTGCTGGCGTTGACTGCTTCAATCTTTTACTCGCACTGCTGGTGACCACTGCTGGTGTTGACTGCTTCAGTCTTTCCTTCCCACTGCTGGTGACCACTGCTGGTGTTGACTGCTTCAGTCTTTTACTCGCACTGCTGGTGACCACTGCTGGTGTTGACTGCTTCAGTCTTTCCTTCCCACTGCTGGTGACTACTGCTGGTGTTGACTGCTTCAGTCTTTTATTCACACTGCTGTTGACCACTGCTGGTGTTGACTGCTTCAGTCTTTTATTCACACTTCTGGTGACCACTGCTGGTGTTGACTGCTTCAGTCTTTCATTCCCTCTGCTGGTGACCGCTGCTGGTGTTGACTGCTTAGATATTTTCTTCCCTCTGCAGGTGAACTCTGATGATGGTGCCGACTGCTCTGATCTTTTCTCCTCAAGGCTGTTGACATCTACTGATGATGACTGCCATGAGTCGATGTTCAATAAAGCCACTGACACTCTGTTTGTGTGGCGGTTAACTTGGTTGTTCAGCCACCAGCTTATCAAGGACAGAAAACAAAACACCCTGGTCTGAATGTCTGCATATATGCCCCTGTGTGAAGTAGGAACACAAACCTTTTTCACTAGACCTGAACCCATGTCTGAATTCTTGCGGGGTGCGATGTGCAAATAGATCAGATCTGAAAGCTGTTTTGTGAAAACAATAACCTTTTCAGATGGAGGCTTTTCCAGTGTTTGGAATGCAGAACTTTCATTTCCACCTCCTGGCTTCTCCTTCTCCAGAAGCACAGCGTCAATACTAGCAATCAATGATTTCATCGCCTTCCTGCTAGTAACTTTGGGATGCTCATTGAATTTTTTCGCCACCTGTGACATTATTTGGAGCGTCCCTGCTGCGGCAAAATTCTTTATGAAAAGCCTATTGAGCTTTCTCATTCCTTTACCATTTGAGAAGTTTGACTCTGGAGATTCCTTTCCATTTGTGCCTTCCTCACTGATTGACTCGATTATGTCATCTAAAGCCATATCAATCTCTGGAGAAAACGATGAATTAGGAGAGAGGCTGTCATTGAACTCATTAAAGTGGGCTGTGATGTCAGTCAAACTATCGTTGATTGTATCCTGGATAAGCCTCTTCACACTGTCCACACTGCTTGCTGTTGAACCTCCCTCTGAGGAACTACCGGACTTGGAGCTTACTCCTGAAGAGTAGGAGCTTGAAAAAGTCCTACACACCAGAGTGGGATCATCTGAAGGGTCCTGTTCCTCTGAGGAGATGGTCTGACTTTGCTTGCGCGATTGACACTTTACAAATCGTTTGCTTCCTCCATCTGTCTTTAACGACTCGCAGGCGTAACAGATCATCTCCTGGACTTTAGCGGGGTCGATGAGGCGGGTTGGTATGGGCTTCTCAGAGCTCACACAGCTGGAGCTTGCAGACAAGGTGGAGTTGACAGTCTCCGTCACCTCCTCTACAAACAAGTCTGTGAGCTTATCCAAACTCTCAGACATTGTTGTGCTGCCTGGTGAAAGACTGTTGTTGAGAGTGTCGCCCAGAAGGGACCGAACTTTATCCTCAGACACGGGTGAACGGGGACGTCGCTTAACAATGGCATTTGAAACAAGCGTCATTAAGTTCAGCAAAAGTTCTGCCAACATAAATGTTGTAGCTTCATCCGGTTGGCATGACTTCAACAGCTCCCACTGCTCTGCAGTGAGCTTCGTAAAAAAGATGTCAAAGTAAGGGCGGACAGTCTCTGCATTTATGTCCATTTGTTTAAGTATCTGAGTGAAATCCATCGCGACTGTTCTTCTTGCTGTTTGAAGTGTGTTTTCCATGAAAATCTCTTAACTTCTTTGTTCTATCTATCTGGTTGTTGCAGACTGATTCTTCAATGAAGCAAAGTGGCTACTATGAATTGAGGCAAAGGGGGTTAAAGGAATTGAAGCAAAGGGGGTTAAAGGAATTGAAGCAAAGGGGGTTAAAGGAATTGAAGCAAAGGGGGTTAAAGGAATTGTATCAAATGGGGTTAAAGTAATTGAAGCAAAGGGGGTTAAAGGAATTGATCAAAGGGGGTTAAAGGAATATAATAGATCAATGGAAACTCTGATGTAACAATAAGCCACACCCCTCAACTTTGACTGTAACACAAAAATAACTCATTGAACTATTATATCCATTAGTCTGGTATTAGGCTTTTGTTTCACAGACAATACTTGTGCTTGCACTTTCCACCTGGATCGAACTTGTATTGCAGTACCTCTAGAAACGGTGCAGCAACTCAGTAGATGGCGGTAAACAGTTACCTGATCCTTAACACAGATTTGTAAATTTCTAAATTACATTTCTTTTTCCTTTTTTTTCTTTTTTTAAGACTGTTGAATGTGAGTATGTGCTTAATGTTATCTGAATCCCAGTGTAGTTGTACACTTATGTGATATGTCTTAAAGATGTCTTTCATCTTAATGCAGCAATAAGAGCAGAGATGTTGTTAAAATGGTTAAAAAGAAATTTAATGAGACTTTGAACATATAAGATTTACGAACAAAACAGGAAAATTGAATTGGTCACATCCTTCTCCGCATCCTCCAGGTGGACCAAGTGCTTCTCCTTCTTCATCAGCCTCACTCCTACAGAGGGGAGGAAAACACTGGTCATCAGGGTCGAAGCGAGGAACCACTGGGATGTTTGAATGTAACATCAGGGGCAATGATTAAAATGCATTTAAGCTGTTATAGTGACCAATCAGAAGACTCCTATACATCCTTTTACAACAGTTTGTGAAGTGTAGCCGAATATCCTGTTCCCTGACGGAATACTGTAGGAATAATAACAAAGAAGGTCACTTCAGATTTAATAAAGGTTGCCGTTGTTGGTTATATCCCTTAAAGTCTGCAGCCAGTTTGCAAGTTGGTAAATAATAATAAATCGTAATAAATACTGAGAACAAATAATTCCATTTTAGATATTTTATTCATTTTTATAAATGTGGGGATAACAGGAGCACCCTGAGAAAACCCATTGCAAAACTTAAGACTTAGTTAAAGTTAGGTCAGGCCGGATAAATCCCTGGCCTGAAAATGATTATGGGGGTACCGGCACCACAGAGGATCAATCAGCACAGGTGAGAGGGAAGAGATGCCTGCTCTGAAAGAGGAGACGAAGCCAGGCTTTTTGCACAGGCGTCTTCTCACAATGGAGATTATTGATATCTCGAGTTCTGGATCTCTTCCAAGAAGGGAAGACATTAGCATCTCTGGCCACTTCTTACACAACTCCTTGAAAATGTCCTTGTCAAGGATTCTTCTAGGGATGCAAGTTGAGTCAATGTCTTTGACCTCGGCCCATATTCTCTCCAGCAGATGACGCCTTATGTCATCATCAGTACAGTTCACCTTTCTATAGATGCGTGTGACGAGCTTGTCCGAGAGAACACAAATACATTTTATATCTGCCCTCTGCCTGTGTTGACTGCTTCAGTCTTTCCTTCCCACTGCTGGTGACCACTGCTGGTGTTGACTGCTTCAGTCTTTCCTTCCCACTGCTGGTGACCACTGCTGGTGTTGACTGCTTCAATCTTTTACTCCAACTGCTGGTGACCACTGCTGGTGTTGACTGCTTCAGTCTTTCCTTCCCACTGCTGGTGACCACTGCTGGTGTTGACTGCTTCAGTCTTTTATTCACACTGCTGGTGACCACTGCTGGTGTTGACTGCTTCAGTCTTTTATTCACACTGCTGGTGACCACTACTGGTGTTGACTGCTTCAGTCTTTTATTCACACTGCTGGTGACCACTGCTGGTGTTGACTGCTTCAGTCTTTTATTCACACTGCTGGTGACCACTACTGGTGTTGACTGCTTCAATCTTTTACTCGCACTGCTGGTGACCACTGCTGGTGTTGACTGCTTCAGTCTTTCCTTCCCACTGCTGGTGACCACTGCTGGTGTTGACTGCTTCTTTCTTTTATTCACACTGCTGGTGACCACTGCTGGTGTTGACTGCTTCAGTCTTTTACTCGCACTGCTGGTGACCACTGCTGGTGTTGACTGCTTCAGTCTTTCCTTCCCACTGCTGGTGACCACTGCTGGTGTTGACTGCTTCAGTCTTTTATTCACACTGCTGTTGACCACTGCTGGTGTTGACTGCTTCAGTCTTTTATTCACACTTCTGGTGACCACTGCTGGTGTTGACTGCTTCAGTCTTTCATTCCCTCTGCTGGTGACCGCTGCTGGTGTTGACTGCTTAGATATTTTCTTCCCTCTGCAGGTGAACTCTGATGATGGTGCCGACTGCTCTGATCTTTTCTCCTCAAGGCTGTTGACATCTACTGATGATGACTGCCATGAGTCGATGTTCAATAAAGCCACTGACACTCTGTTTGTGTGGCGGTTAACTTGGTTGTTCAGCCACCAGCTTATCAAGGACAGAAAACAAAACACCCTGGTCTGAATGTCTGCATATATGCCCCTGTGTGAAGTAGGAACACAAACCTTTTTCACTAGACCTGAACCCATGTCTGAATTCTTGCGGGGTGCGATGTGCAAATAGATCAGATCTGAAAGCTGTTTTGTGAAAACAATAACCTTTTCAGATGGAGGCTTTTCCAGTGTTTGGAATGCAGAACTTTCATTTGCACCTCCTGGCTTCTCCTTCTCCAGAAGCACAGCGTCAATACTAGCAATCAATGATTTCATCGCCTTCCTGCTAGTAACTTTGGGATGCTCATTGAATTTTTTCGCCACCTGTGACATTATTTGGAGCGTCCCTGCTGCGGCAAAATTCTTTATGAAAAGCCTATTGAGCTTTCTCATTCCTTTACCATTTGAGAAGTTTGACTCTGGAGATTCCTTTCCATTTGTGCCTTCCTCACTGATTGACTCGATTATGTCATCTAAAGCCATATCAATCTCTGGAGAAAACGATGAATTAGGAGAGAGGCTGTCATTGAACTCATTAAAGTGGGCTGTGATGTCAGTCAAACTATCGTTGATTGTATCCTGGATAAGCCTCTTCACACTGTCCACACTGCTTGCTGTTGAACCTCCCTCTGAGGAACTACCAGACTTGGAGCTTACTCCTGAAGAGTAGGAGCTTGAAAAAGTCCTACACACCAGAGTGGGATCATCTGAAGGGTCCTGTTCCTCTGAGGAGATGGTCTGACTTTGCTTGCGCGATTGACACTTTACAAATCGTTTGCTTCCTCCGTCTGTCTTTAACGACTCGCAGGCGTAACAGATCATCTCCTGGACTTTAGCGGGGTCGATGAGGCGGGTTGGTATGGGCTTCTCAGAGCTCACACAGCTGGAGCTTGCAGACAAGGTGGAGTTGACAGTCTCCGTCACCTCCTCTACAAACAAGTCTGTGAGCTTATCCAAACTCTCAGACATTGCTGTGCTGCCTGGTGAAAGACTGTTGTTGAGAGTGTCGCCCAGAAGGGACCGAACTTTATCCTCAGACACGGGTGAACGGGGACGTCGCTTAACAATGGCATTTGAAACAAGCGTCATTAAGTTCAGCAAAAGTTCTGCCAACATAAATGTTGTAGCTTCATCCGGTTGGCATGACTTCAACAGCTCCCACTGCTCTGCAGTGAGCTTCGTAAAAAAGATGTCAAAGTAAGGGCGGACAGTCTCTGCATTTATGTCCATTTGTTTAAGTATCTGAGTGAAATCCATTGCGACTGTTCTTTTTGCTGTTTGAAGTGTGTTTTCCATGAAAATCTCTTAACTTCTTTGTTCTATCTATCTGGTTGTTGCAGACTGATTCTTCAATGAAGCAAAGTGGCTACTATGAATTGAGGCAAAGGGGGTTAAAGGAATTGAAGCAAAGGGGGTTAAAGGAATTGAAGCAAAGGGGGTTAAAGGAATTGAAGCAAAGGGGGTTAAAGGAATTGTATCAAATGGGGTTAAAGTAATTGAAGCAAAGGGGGTTAAAGGAATTGATCAAAGGGGGTTAAAGGAATATAATAGATCAATGGAAACTCTGATGTAACAATAAGCCACACCCCTCAACTTTGACTGTAACACAAAAATAACTCATTGAACTATTATATCCATTAGTCTGGTATTAGGCTTTTGTTTCACAGACAATACTTGTGCTTGCACTTTCCACCTGGATCGAACTTGTATTGCAGTACCTCTAGAAACGGTGCACCAACTCAGTAGATGGCGGTAAACAGTTACCTGATCCTTAACACAGATTTGTAAATTTCTAAATTACATTTCTTTTTCCTTTTTTTTCTTTTTTTAAGACTGTTGAATGTGAGTATGTGCTTAATGTTATCTGAATCCCAGTGTAGTTGTACACTTATGTGATATGTCTTAAAGATGTCTTTCATCTTAATGCAGCAATAAGAGCAGAGATGTTGTTAAAATGGTTAAAAAGAAATTTAATGAGACTTTGAACATATAAGATTTACGAACAAAACAGGAAAATTGAATTGGTCACATCCTTCTCCGCATCCTCCAGGTGGACCAAGTGCTTCTCCTTCTTCATCAGCCTCACTCCTACAGAGGGGAGGAAAACACTGGTCATCAGGGTCGAAGCGAGGAACCACTGGGATGTTTGAATGTAACATCAGGGGCAATGATTAAAATGCATTTAAGCTGTTATAGTGACCAATCAGAAGACTCCTATACATCCTTTTACAACAGTTTGTGAAGTGTAGCCGAATATCCTGTTCCCTGACGGAATACTGTTGGAATAATAACAAAGAAGGTCACTTCAGATTTAATAAAGGTTGCCGTTGTTGGTTATATCCCTTAAAGTCTGCAGCCAGTTTGCAAGTTGGTAAATAATAATAAATCGTAATAAATACTGAGAACAAATAATTCCATTTTAGAAATTTTATTCATTTTTATAAATGTGGGGATAACAGGAGCACCCTGAGAAAACCCATTGCAAAACTTAAGACTTAGTTAAAGTTAGGTCAGGCCGGATAAATCCCTGGCCTGAAAATGATTATGGGGGTACCGGCACCACAGAGGATCAATCAGCACAGGTTAGAGGGAAGAGATGCCTGCTCTGAAAGAGGAGACGAAGCCAGGCTTTTTGCACAGGCGTCTTCTCACAATGGAGATTATTGATATCTCGAGTTCTGGATCTCTTCCAAGAAGGGAAGACATTAGCATCTCTGGCCACTTCTTACACAACTCCTTGAAAATGTCCTTGTCAAGGATTCTTCTAGGGATGCAAGTTGAGTCAATGTCTTTGACCTCGGCCCATATTCTCTCCAGCAGATGACGCCTTATGTCATCATCAGTACAGTTCACCTTTCTATAGATGCGTGTGACGAGCTTGTCCGAGAGAACACAAATACATTTTATATCTGCCCTCTGCCTGTGTTGACTGCTTCAGTCTTTCCTTCCCACTGCTGGTGACCACTGCTGGTGTTGACTGCTTCAATCTTTCCTTCCCACTGCTGGTGACCACTGCTGGTGTTGACTGCTTCAGTCTTTTATTCACACTGCTGGTGAGCACTGCTGGTGTTGACTGCTTCAGTCTTTTATTCACACTGCTGGTGACCACTGCTGGTGTTGACTGCTTCAGTCTTTCATTCCCTCTGCTGGTGACAACTGCTGGTGTTGACTGCTTCAATCTTTTACTCGCACTGCTGGTGACCACTGCTGGCGTTGACTGCTTCAATCTTTTACTCACACTGCTGGTGACAACTGCTGGTGTTGACTGCTTCAGTCTTTTACTCGCACTGCTGGTGACCACTGCTGGTCTTGACTGCTTCAGTCTTTCCTTCCCACTGCTGGTGACCACTGCTGGTGTTGTCTGCTTCAGTCTTTTATTCACACTGCTGGTGACCACTGCTGGTGTTGACTGCTTCAGTCTTTCCTTCCCACTGCTGGTGACCACTGCTGGCGTTGACTGCTTCAATCTTTTACTCGCACTGCTGGTGACCACTGCTGGTGTTGACTGCTTCAGTCTTTCCTTCCCACTGCTGGTGACCACTGCTGGTGTTGACTGCTTCAGTCTTTTATTCACACTGCTGTTGACCACTGCTGGTGTTGACTGCTTCAGTCTTTTATTCACACTGCTGGTGACCACTGCTGGTGTTGACTGCTTCAGTCTTTCATTCCCTCTGCTGGTGACCACTGCTGGTGTTGACTGCTTAGATATTTTATCCCCTCTGCTGGTGACCGCTGCTGGTGTTGACTGCTTAGATATTTTCTTCCCTCTGCAGGTGAACTCTGATGATGGTGCCGACTGCTCTGATCTTTTCTCCTCAAGGCTGTTGACCTCTACTGATGATGACTGCCATGAGTCGATGTTCAATAAAGCGACTGACACTCTGTTTGTGTGGCGGTTAACTTGGTTGTTCAGCCACCAGCTTATCAAGGACAGAAAACAAAACACCCTGGTCTGAATGTCTGCATATATGCCCCTGTGTGAAGTAGGAACACAAACCTTTTTCACTAGACCTGAACCCATGTCTGAATTCTTGCGGGGTGCGATGTGCAAATAGATCAGATCTGAAAGCTGTTTTGTGAAAACAATAACCTTTTCAGATGGAGGCTTTTCCAGTGTTTGGAATGCAGAACTTTCATTTCCACCTCCTGGCTTCTCCTTCTCCAGAAGCACAGCGTCAATACTAGCAATCAATGATTTCATCGCCTTCCTGCTAGTGACTTTGGGATTCTCATTGAATTTTTTCGCCACCTGTGACATTATTTGGAGCGTCCCTGCTGCGGCAAAATTCTTTATGAAAAGCCTATTGAGCTTTCTCATTCCTTTACCATTTGAGAAGTTTGACTCTGGAGATTCCTTTCCATTTGTGCCTTCCTCACTGATTGACTCGATTATGTCATCTAAAGCCATATCAATCTCTGGAGAAAACGATGATTTAGGAGAGAGGCTGTCATTGAACTCATTAAAGTGGTCTGTGATGTCAGTCAAACTATCGTTGATTGTATCCTGGATAAGCCTCTTCACACTGTCCACACTGCTTGCTGTTGAACCTCCCTCTGAGGAACAACCGGACTTGGAGCTTACTCCTGAAGAGTAGGAGCTTGAAAAAGTCCTACACACCAGAGTGGGATCATCTGAAGGGTCCTGTTCCTCTGAGGAGATGGTCTGACTTTGCTTGCGCGATTGACACTTTACAAATCGTTTGCTTCCTCCGTCTGTCTTTAACGACTCGCAGGCGTAACAGATCATCTCCTGGACTTTAGCGGGGTCGATGAGGCGGGTTGGTATGGGCTTCTCAGAGCTCACACAGCTGGAGCTTGCAGACAAGGTGGAGTTGACAGTCTCCGTCACCTCCTCTACAAACAAGTCTGTGAGCTTATCCAAACTCTCAGACATTGTTGTGCTGCCTGGTGAAAGACTGTTGTTGAGAGTGTCGCCCAGAAGGGACCGAACTTTATCCTCAGACACGGGTGAACGGGGACGTCGCTTAACAATGGCATTTGAAACAAGCGTCATTAAGTTCAGCAAAAGTTCTGCCAACATAAATGTTGTAGCTTCATCCGGTTGGCATGACTTCAACAGCTCCCACTGCTCTGCAGTGAGCTTCGTAAAAAAGATGTCAAAGTAAGGGCGGACAGTCTCTGCATTTATGTCCATTTGTTTAAGTATCTGAGTGAAATCCATTGCGACTGTTCTTTTTGCTGTTTGAAGTGTGTTTTCCATGAAAATCTCTTAACTTCTTTGTTCTATCTATCTGGTTGTTGCAGACTGATTCTTCAATGAAGCAAAGTGGCTACTATGAATTGAGGCAAAGGGGGTTAAAGGAATTGAAGCAAAGGGGGTTAAAGGAATTGAAGCAAAGGGGGTTAAAGGAATTGAAGCAAAGGGGGTTAAAGGAATTGTATCAAATGGGGTTAAAGTAATTGAAGCAAAGGGGGTTAAAGGAATTGATCAAAGGGGGTTAAAGGAATATAATAGATCAATGGAAACTCTGATGTAACAATAAGCCACACCCCTCAACTTTGACTGTAACACAAAAATAACTCATTGAACTATTATATCCATTAGTCTGGTATTAGGCTTTTGTTTCACAGACAATACTTGTGCTTGCACTTTCCACCTGGATCGAACTTGTATTGCAGTACCTCTAGAAACGGTGCACCAACTCAGTAGATGGCGGTAAACAGTTACCTGATCCTTAACACAGATTTGTAAATTTCTAAATTACATTTCTTTTTCCTTTTTTTTCTTTTTTTAAGACTGTTGAATGTGAGTATGTGCTTAATGTTATCTGAATCCCAGTGTAGTTGTACACTTATGTGATATGTCTTAAAGATGTCTTTCATCTTAATGCAGCAATAAGAGCAGAGATGTTGTTAAAATGGTTAAAAAGAAATTTAATGAGACTTTGAACATATAAGATTTACGAACAAAACAGGAAAATTGAATTGGTCACATCCTTCTCCGCATCCTCCAGGTGGACCAAGTGCTTCTCCTTCTTCATCAGCCTCACTCCTACAGAGGGGAGGAAAACACTGGTCATCAGGGTCGAAGCGAGGAACAACTGGGATGTTTGAATGTAACATCAGGGGCAATGATTAAAATGCATTTAAGCTGTTATAGTGACCAATCAGAAGACTCCTATACATCCTTTTACAACAGTTTGTGAAGTGTAGCCGAATATCCTGTTCCCTGACGGAATACTGTAGGAATAATAACAAAGAAGGTCACTTCAGATTTAATAAAGGTTGCCGTTGTTGGTTATATCCCTTAAAGTCTGCAGCCAGTTTGCAAGTTGGTAAATAATAATAAATTGTAATAAATACTGAGAACAAATAATTCCATTTTAGAAATTTTATTCATTTTTATAAATGTGGGGATAACAGGAGCACCCTGAGAAAACCCATTGCAAAACTTAAGACTTAGTTAAAGTTAGGTCAGGCCGGATAAATCCCTGGCCTGAAAATGATTATGGGGGTACCGGCACCACAGAGGATCAATCAGCACAGGTGAGAGGGAAGAGATGCCTGCTCTGAAAGAGGAGACGAAGCCAGGCTTTTTGCACAGGCGTCTTCTCACAATGGAGATTATTGATATCTCGAGTTCTGGATCTCTTCCAAGAAGGGAAGACATTAGCATCTCTGGCCACTTCTTACACAACTCCTTGAAAATGTCCTTGTCAAGGATTCTTCTAGGGATGCAAGTTGAGTCAATGTCTTTGACCTCGGCCCATATTCTCTCCAGCAGATGACGCCTTATGTCATCATCAGTACAGTTCACCTTTCTATAGATGCGTGTGACGAGCTTGTCCGAGAGAACACAAATACATTTTATATCTGCCCTCTGCCTGTGTTGACTGCTTCAGTCTTTCCTTCCCACTGCTGGTGACCACTGCTGGTGTTGACTGCTTCTGTCTTTCCTTCCCACTGCTGGTGACCACTGCTGGTGTTGACTGCTTCAATCTTTTATTCCAACTGCTGGTGACCACTGCTGGTGTTGACTGCTTCAGTCTTTCCTTCCCACTGCTGGTGACCACTGCTGGTGTTGACTGCTTCTGTCTTTCCTTCCCACTGCTGGTGACCACTGCTGGTGTTGACTGCTTCAGTCTTTTATTCACACTGCTGGTGACCACTACTGGTGTTGACTGCTTCAGTCTTTTATTCACACTGCTGGTGACCACTGCTGGTGTTGACTGCTTCAGTCTTTTATTCACACTGCTGGTGACCACTGCTGGTGTTGACTGCTTCAGTCTTTCATTCCCTCTGCTGGTGACCACTGCTGGTGTTGACTGCTTCAGTCTTTTACTCACACTGCTGGTGACCACTGCTGGTCTTGACTGCTTCAGTCTTTCCTTCCCACTGCTGGTGACCACTACTGGTGTTGTCTGCTTCAGTCTTTTATTCACACTGTTGGTGACCACTGCTGGTGTTGACTGCTTCAGTCTTTCCTTCCCACTGCTGGTGACCACTGCTGGTGTTGACTGCTTCAATCTTTTACTCGCACTGCTGGTGACCACTGCTGGTGTTGTCTGCTTCAGTCTTTTACTCGCACTGCTGGTGACCACTGCTGGTGTTGACTGCTTCAGTCTTTCCTTCCCACTGCTGGTGACCACTGCTGGTGTTGACTGCTTCAGTCTTTTATTCACACTGCTGTTGACCACTGCTGGTGTTGACTGCTTCAGTCTTTTATTCACACTGCTGGTGACCACTGCTGGTGTTGACTGCTTAGATATTTTATCCCCTCTGCTGGTGACCGCTGCTGGTGTTGACTGCTTAGATATTTTCTTCCCTCTGCAGGTGAACTCTGATGATGGTGCCGACTGCTCTGATCTTTTCTCCTCAAGGCTGTTGACCTCTACTGATGATGACTGCCATGAGTCGATGTTCAATAAAGCGACTGACACTCTGTTTGTGTGGCGGTTAACTTGGTTGTTCAGCCACCAGCTTATCAAGGACAGAAAACAAAACACCCTGGTCTGAATGTCTGCATATATGCCCCTGTGTGAAGTAGGAACACAAACCTTTTTCACTAGACCTGAACCCATGTCTGAATTCTTGCGGGGTGCGATGTGCAAATAGATCAGATCTGAAAGCTGTTTTGTGAAAACAATAACCTTTTCAGATGGAGGCTTTTCCAGTGTTTGGAATGCAGAACTTTCATTTCCACCTCCTGGCTTCTCCTTCTCCAGAAGCACAGCGTCAATACTAGCAATCAATGATTTCATCGCCTTCCTGCTAGTGACTTTGGGATTCTCATTGAATTTTTTCGCCACCTGTGACATTATTTGGAGCGTCCCTGCTGCGGCAAAATTCTTTATGAAAAGCCTATTGAGCTTTCTCATTCCTTTACCATTTGAGAAGTTTGACTCTGGAGATTCCTTTCCATTTGTGCCTTCCTCACTGATTGACTCGATTATGTCATCTAAAGCCATATCAATCTCTGGAGAAAACGATGAATTAGGAGAGAGGCTGTCATTGAACTCATTAAAGTGGTCTGTGATGTCAGTCAAACTATCGTTGATTGTATCCTGGATAAGCCTCTTCACACTGTCCACACTGCTTGCTGTTGAACCTCCCTCTGAGGAACTACCGGACTTGGAGCTTACTCCTGAAGAGTAGGAGCTTGAAAAAGTCCTACACACCAGAGTGGGATCATCTGAAGGGTCCTGTTCCTCTGAGGAGATGGTCTGACTTTGCTTGCGCGATTGACACTTTACAAATCGTTTGCTTCCTCCATCTGTCTTTAACGACTCGCAGGCGTAACAGATCATCTCCTGGACTTTAGCGGGGTCGATGAGGCGGGTTGGTATGGGCTTCTCAGAGCTCACACAGCTGGAGCTTGCAGACAAGGTGGAGTTGACAGTCTCCGTCACCTCCTCTACAAACAAGTCTGTGAGCTTATCCAAACTCTCAGACATTGTTGTGCTGCCTGGTGAAAGACTGTTGTTGAGAGTGTCGCCCAGAAGGGACCGAACTTTATCCTCAGACACAGGTGAACGGGGACGTCGCTTAACAATGGCATTTGAAACAAGCGTCATTAAGTTCAGCAAAAGTTCTGCCAACATAAATGTTGTAGCTTCATCCGGTTGGCATGACTTCAACAGCTCCCACTGCTCTGCAGTGAGCTTCGTAAAAAAGATGTCAAAGTAAGGGCGGACAGTCTCTGCATTTATGTCCATTTGTTTAAGTATCTGAGTGAAATCCATTGCGACTGTTCTTTTTGCTGTTTGAAGTGTGTTTTCCATGAAAATCTCTTAACTTCTTTGTTCTATCTATGTGGTTGTTGCAGACTGATTCTTCAATGAAGCAAAGTGGCTACTATGAATTGAGGCAAAGGGGGTTAAAGGAATTGAAGCAAAGGGGGTTAAAGGAATTGAAGCAAAGGGGGTTAAAGGAATTGAAGCAAAGGGGGTTAAAGGAATTGATCAAAGGGGGTTAAAGGAATATAATAGATCAATGGAAACTCTGATGTAACAATAAGCCACACCCCTCAACTTTGACTGTAACACAAAAATAACTCATTGAACTATTATATCCATTAGTCTGGTATTAGGCTTTTGTTTCACAGACAATACTTGTGCTTGCACTTTCCACCTGGATCGAACTTGTATTGCAGTACCTCTAGAAACGGTGCACCAACTCAGTAGATGGCGGTAAACAGTTACCTGATCCTTAACACAGATTTGTAAATTTCTAAATTACATTTCTTTTTCCTTTTTTTTCTTTTTTTAAGACTGTTGAATGTGAGTATGTGCTTAATGTTATCTGAATCCCAGTGTAGTTGTACACTTATGTGATATGTCTTAAAGATGTCTTTCATCTTAATGCAGCAATAAGAGCAGAGATGTTGTTAAAATGGTTAAAAAGAAATTTAATGAGACTTTGAACATATAAGATTTACGAACAAAACAGGAAAATTGAATTGGTCACATCCTTCTCCGCATCCTCCAGGTGGACCAAGTGCTTCTCCTTCTTCATCAGCCTCACTCCTACAGAGGGGAGGAAAACACTGGTCATCAGGGTCGAAGCGAGGAACCACTGGGATGTTTGAATGTAACATCAGGGGCAATGATTAAAATGCATTTAAGCTGTTATAGTGACCAATCAGAAGACTCCTATACATCCTTTTACAACAGTTTGTGAAGTGTAGCCGAATATCCTGTTCCCTGACGGAATACTGTAGGAATAATAACAAAGAAGGTCACTTCAGATTTAATAAAGGTCGCCGTTGTTGGTTATATCCCTTAAAGTCTGCAGCCAGTTTGCAAGTTGGTAAATAATAATAAATTTTAATAAATACTGAGAACAAATAATTCCATTTTAGAAATTTTATTCATTTTTATAAATGTGGGGATAACAGGAGCACCCTGAGAAAACCCATTGCAAAACTTAAGACTTAGTTAAAGTTAGGTCAGGCCGGATAAATCCCTGGCCTGAAAATGATTATGGGGGTACCGGCACCACAGAGGATCAATCAGCACAGGTGAGAGGGAAGAGATGCCTGCTCTGAAAGAGGAGACGAAGCCAGGCTTTTTGCACAGGTGTCTTCTCACAATGGAGATTATTGATATCTCGAGTTCTGGATCTCTTCCAAGAAGGGAAGACATTAGCATCTCTGGCCACTTCTTACACAACTCCTTGAAAATGTCCTTGTCAAGGATTCTTCTAGGGATGCAAGTTGAGTCAATGTCTTCGACCTCGGCCCATATTCTCTCCAGCAGATGACGCCTTATGTCATCATCAGTACAGTTCACCTTTCTATAGATGCGTGTGACGAGCTTGTCCGAGAGAACACAAATACATTTTATATCTGCCCTCTGCCTGTGTTGACTGCTTCAGTCTTTCCTTCCCACTGCTGGTGACCACTGCTGGTGTTGACTGCTTCAATCTTTCCTTCCCACTGCTGGTGACCACTGCTGGTGTTGACTGCTTCAGTCTTTCCTTCCCACTGCTGGTGACCACTGCTGGTGTTGACTGCTTCTGTCTTTCCTTCCCACTGCTGGTGACCACTGCTGGTGTTGACTGCTTCAATCTTTTATTCCAACTGCTGGTGACCACTGCTGGTGTTGACTGCTTCAGTCTTTCCTTCCCACTGCTGGTGACCACTGCTGGTGTTGACTGCTTCTGTCTTTCCTTCCCACTGCTGGTGACCACTGCTGGTGTTGACTGCTTCAGTCTTTTATTCACACTGCTGGTGACCACTACTGGTGTTGACTGCTTCAGTCTTTTATTCACACTGCTGGTGACCACTGCTGGTGTTGACTGCTTCAGTCTTTTATTCACACTGCTGGTGACCACTGCTGGTGTTGACTGCTTCAGTCTTTCCTTCCCACTGCTGGTGACCACTACTGGTGTTGTCTGCTTCAGTCTTTTATTCACACTGTTGGTGACCACTGCTGGTGTTGACTGCTTCAGTCTTTCCTTCCCACTGCTGGTGACCACTGCTGGCGTTGACTGCTTCAATCTTTTACTCGCACTGCTGGTGACCACTGCTGGCGTTGACTGCTTCAATCTTTTACTCCCACTGCTGGTGACCACTGCTGGTGTTGACTGCTTCAGTCTTTCCTTCCCACTGCTGGTGACCACTGCTGGTGTTGACTGCTTCAATCTTTTACTCGCACTGCTGGTGACCACTGCTGGTGTTGTCTGCTTCAGTCTTTTACTCGCACTGCTGGTGACCACTGCTGGTGTTGACTGCTTCAGTCTTTCCTTCCCACTGCTGGTGACCACTGCTGGTGTTGACTGCTTCAGTCTTTTATTCACACTGCTGTTGACCACTGCTGGTGTTGACTGCTTCAGTCTTTTATTCACACTGCTGGTGACCACTGCTGGTGTTGACTGCTTAGATATTTTATCCCCTCTGCTGGTGACCGCTGCTGGTGTTGACTGCTTAGATATTTTCTTCCCTCTGCAGGTGAACTCTGATGATGGTGCCGACTGCTCTGATCTTTTCTCCTCAAGGCTGTTGACCTCTACTGATGATGACTGCCATGAGTCGATGTTCAATAAAGCGACTGACACTCTGTTTGTGTGGCGGTTAACTTGGTTGTTCAGCCACCAGCTTATCAAGGACAGAAAACAAAACACCCTGGTCTGAATGTCTGCATATATGCCCCTGTGTGAAGTAGGAACACAAACCTTTTTCACTAGACCTGAACCCATGTCTGAATTCTTGCGGGGTGCGATGTGCAAATAGATCAGATCTGAAAGCTGTTTTGTGAAAACAATAACCTTTTCAGATGGAGGCTTTTCCAGTGTTTGGAATGCAGAACTTTCATTTCCACCTCCTGGCTTCTCCTTCTCCAGAAGCACAGCGTCAATACTAGCAATCAATGATTTCATCGCCTTCCTGCTAGTGACTTTGGGATTCTCATTGAATTTTTTCGCCACCTGTGACATTATTTGGAGCGTCCCTGCTGCGGCAAAATTCTTTATGAAAAGCCTATTGAGCTTTCTCATTCCTTTACCATTTGAGAAGTTTGACTCTGGAGATTCCTTTCCATTTGTGCCTTCCTCACTGATTGACTCGATTATGTCATCTAAAGCCATATCAATCTCTGGAGAAAACGATGAATTAGGAGAGAGGCTGTCATTGAACTCATTAAAGTGGTCTGTGATGTCAGTCAAACTATCGTTGATTGTATCCTGGATAAGCCTCTTCACACTGTCCACACTGCTTGCTGTTGAACCTCCCTCTGAGGAACTACCAGACTTGGAGCTTACTCCTGAAGAGTAGGAGCTTGAAAAAGTCCTACACACCAGAGTGGGATCATCTGAAGGGTCCTGTTCCTCTGAGGAGATGGTCTGACTTTGCTTGCGCGATTGACACTTTACAAATCGTTTGCTTCCTCCGTCTGTCTTTAACGACTCGCAGGCGTAACAGATCATCTCCTGGACTTTAGCGGGGTCGATGAGGCGGGTTGGTATGGGCTTCTCAGAGCTCACACAGCTGGAGCTTGCAGACAAGGTGGAGTTGACAGTCTCCGTCACCTCCTCTACAAACAAGTCTGTGAGCTTATCCAAACTCTCAGACATTGTTGTGCTGCCTGGTGAAAGACTGTTGTTGAGAGTGTCGCCCAGAAGGGACCGAACTTTATCCTCAGACACGGGTGAACGGGGACGTCGCTTAACAATGGCATTTGAAACAAGCGTCATTAAGTTCAGCAAAAGTTCTGCCAACATAAATGTTGTAGCTTCATCCGGTTGGCATGACTTCAACAGCTCCCACTGCTCTGCAGTGAGCTTCGTAAAAAAGATGTCAAAGTAAGGGCGGACAGTCTCTGCATTTATGTCCATTTGTTTAAGTATCTGAGTGAAATCCATTGCGACTGTTCTTTTTGCTGTTTGAAGTGTGTTTTCCATGAAAATCTCTTAACTTCTTTGTTCTATCTATCTGGTTGTTGCAGACTGATTCTTCAATGAAGCAAAGTGGCTACTATGAATTGAGGCAAAGGGGGTTAAAGGAATTGAAGCAAAGGGGGTTAAAGGAATTGAAGCAAAGGGGGTTAAAGGAATTGAAGCAAAGGGGGTTAAAGGAATTGTATCAAATGGGGTTAAAGTAATTGAAGCAAAGGGGGTTAAAGGAATTGATCAAAGGGGGTTAAAGGAATATAATAGATCAATGGAAACTCTGATGTAACAATAAGCCACACCCCTCAACTTTGACTGTAACACAAAAATAACTCATTGAACTATTATATCCATTAGTCTGGTATTAGGCTTTTGTTTCACAGACAATACTTGTGCTTGCACTTTCCACCTGGATCGAACTTGTATTGCAGTACCTCTAGAAACGGTGCACCAACTCAGTAGATGGCGGTAAACAGTTACCTGATCCTTAACACAGATTTGTAAATTTCTAAATTACATTTCTTTTTCCTTTTTTTTCTTTTTTTAAGACTGTTGAATGTGAGTATGTGCTTAATGTTATCTGAATCCCAGTGTAGTTGTACACTTATGTGATATGTCTTAAAGATGTCTTTCATCTTAATGCAGCAATAAGAGCAGAGATGTTGTTAAAATGGTTAAAAAGAAATTTAATGAGACTTTGAACATATAAGATTTACGAACAAAACAGGAAAATTGAATTGGTCACATCCTTCTCCGCATCCTCCAGGTGGACCAAGTGCTTCTCCTTCTTCATCAGCCTCACTCCTACAGAGGGGAGGAAAACACTGGTCATCAGGGTCGAAGCGAGGAACCACTGGGATGTTTGAATGTAACATCAGGGGCAATGATTAAAATGCATTTAAGCTGTTATAGTGACCAATCAGAAGACTCCTATACATCCTTTTACAACAGTTTGTGAAGTGTAGCCGAATATCCTGTTCCCTGACGGAATACTGTAGGAATAATAACAAAGAAGGTCACTTCAGATTTAATAAAGGTTGCCGTTGTTGGTTATATCCCTTAAAGTCTGCAGCCAGTTTGCAAGTTGGTAAATAATAATAAATCGTAATAAATACTGAGAACAAATAATTCCATTTTAGAAATTTTATTCATTTTTATAAATGTGGGGATAACAGGAGCACCCTGAGAAAACCCATTGCAAAACTTAAGACTTAGTTAAAGTTAGGTCAGGCCGGATAAATCCCTGGCCTGAAAATGATTATGGGGGTACCGGCACCACAGAGGATCAATCAACACAGGTGAGAGGGAAGAGATGCCTGCTCTGAAAGAGGAGACGAAGCCAGGCTTTTTGCACAGGCGTCTTCTCACAATGGAGATTATTGATATCTCGAGTTCTGGATCTCTTCCAAGAAGGGAAGACATTAGCATCTCTGGCCACTTCTTACACAACTCCTTGAAAATGTCCTTGTCAAGGATTCTTCTAGGGATGCAAGTTGAGTCAATGTCTTTGACCTCGGCCCATATTCTCTCCAGCAGATGACGCCTTATGTCATCATCAGTACAGTTCACCTTTCTATAGATGCGTGTGACGAGCTTGTCCGAGAGAACACAAATACATTTTATATCTGCCCTCTGCCTGTGTTGACTGCTTCAGTCTTTCCTTCCCACTGCTGGTGACCACTGCTGGTGTTGACTGCTTCAATCTTTCCTTCCCACTGCTGGTGACCACTGCTGGTGTTGACTGCTTCAGTCTTTTATTCACACTGCTGGTGACCACTACTGGTGTTGACTGCTTCAGTCTTTTATTCACACTGCTGGTGACCACTGCTGGTGTTGACTGCTTCAGTCTTTTATTCACACTGCTGGTGACCACTGCTGGTGTTGACTGCTTCAGTCTTTCATTCCCTCTGCTGGTGACAACTGCTGGTGTTGACTGCTTCAGTCTTTTACTCGCACTGCTGGTGACCACTGCTGGTGTTGACTGCTTCAGTCTTTCCTTCCCACTGCTGGTGACCACTGCTGGCGTTGACTGCTTCAATCTTTTACTCGCACTGCTGGTGACCACTGCTGGTGTTGACTGCTTCAGTCTTTCATTCCCTCTGCTGGTGACAACTGCTGGTGTTGACTGCTTCAGTCTTTTACTCGCACTGCTGGTGACCACTGCTGGTCTTGACTGCTTCAGTCTTTCCTTCCCACTGCTGGTGACCACTGCTGGTGTTGTCTGCTTCAGTCTTTTATTCACACTGCTGGTGACCACTGCTGGTGTTGACTGCTTCAGTCTTTTATTCACACTGCTGGTGACCACTGCTGGTGTTGACTGCTTCAGTCTTTTATTCCCTCTGCTGGTGACCACTGCTGGTGTTGACTGCTTAGATATTTTATCCCCTCTGCTGGTGACCGCTGCTGGTGTTGACTGCTTAGATATTTTCTTCCCTCTGCAGGTGAACTCTGATGATGGTGCCGACTGCTCTGATCTTTTCTCCTCAAGGCTGTTGACCTCTACTGATGATGACTGCCATGAGTCGATGTTCAATAAAGCGACTGACACTCTGTTTGTGTGGCGGTTAACTTGGTTGTTCAGCCACCAGCTTATCAAGGACAGAAAACAAAACACCCTGGTCTGAATGTCTGCATATATGCCCCTGTGTGAAGTAGGAACACAAACCTTTTTCACTAGACCTGAACCCATGTCTGAATTCTTGCGGGGTGCGATGTGCAAATAGATCAGATCTGAAAGCTGTTTTGTGAAAACAATAACCTTTTCAGATGGAGGCTTTTCCAGTGTTTGGAATGCAGAACTTTCATTTCCACCTCCTGGCTTCTCCTTCTCCAGAAGCACAGCGTCAATACTAGCAATCAATGATTTCATCGCCTTCCTGCTAGTGACTTTGGGATTCTCATTGAATTTTTTCGCCACCTGTGACATTATTTGGAGCGTCCCTGCTGCGGCAAAATTCTTTATGAAAAGCCTATTGAGCTTTCTCATTCCTTTACCATTTGAGAAGTTTGACTCTGGAGATTCCTTTCCATTTGTGCCTTCCTCACTGATTGACTCGATTATGTCATCTAAAGCCATATCAATCTCTGGAGAAAACGATGAATTAGGAGAGAGGCTGTCATTGAACTCATTAAAGTGGTCTGTGATGTCAGTCAAACTATCGTTGATTGTATCCTGGATAAGCCTCTTCACACTGTCCACACTGCTTGCTGTTGAACCTCCCTCTGAGGAACTACCAGAATTGGAGCTTACTCCTGAAGAGTAGGAGCTTGAAAAAGTCCTACACACCAGAGTGGGATCATCTGAAGGGTCCTGTTCCTCTGAGGAGATGGTCTGACTTTGCTTGCGCGATTGACACTTTACAAATCGTTTGCTTCCTCCGTCTGTCTTTAACGACTCGCAGGCGTAACAGATCATCTCCTGGACTTTAGCGGGGTCGATGAGGCGGGTTGGTATGGGCTTCTCAGAGCTCACACAGCTGGAGCTTGCAGACAAGGTGGAGTTGACAGTCTCCGTCACCTCCTCTACAAACAAGTCTGTGAGCTTATCCAAACTCTCAGACATTGTTGTGCTGCCTGGTGAAAGACTGTTGTTGAGAGTGTCGCCCAGAAGGGACCGAACTTTATCCTCAGACACAGGTGAACGGGGACGTCGCTTAACAATGGCATTTGAAACAAGCGTCATTAAGTTCAGCAAAAGTTCTGCCAACATAAATGTTGTAGCTTCATCCGGTTGGCATGACTTCAACAGCTCCCACTGCTCTGCAGTGAGCTTCGTAAAAAAGATGTCAAAGTAAGGGCGGACAGTCTCTGCATTTATGTCCATTTGTTTAAGTATCTGAGTGAAATCCATTGCGACTGTTCTTTTTGCTGTTTGAAGTGTGTTTTCCATGAAAATCTCTTAACTTCTTTGTTCTATCTATCTGGTTGTTGCAGACTGATTCTTCAATGAAGCAAAGTGGCTACTATGAATTGAGGCAAAGGGGGTTAAAGGAATTGAAGCAAAGGGGGTTAAAGGAATTGAAGCAAAGGGGGTTAAAGGAATTGAAGCAAAGGGGGTTAAAGGAATTGTATCAAATGGGGTTAAAGTAATTGAAGCAAAGGGGGTTAAAGGAATTGATCAAAGGGGGTTAAAGGAATATAATAGATCAATGGAAACTCTGATGTAACAATAAGCCACACCCCTCAACTTTGACTGTAACACAAAAATAACTCATTGAACTATTATATCCATTAGTCTGGTATTAGGCTTTTGTTTCACAGACAATACTTGTGCTTGCACTTTCCACCTGGATCGAACTTGTATTGCAGTACCTCTAGAAACGGTGCACCAACTCAGTAGATGGCGGTAAACAGTTACCTGATCCTTAACACAGATTTGTAAATTTCTAAATTACATTTCTTTTTCCTTTTTTTTCTTTTTTTAAGACTGTTGAATGTGAGTATGTGCTTAATGTTATCTGAATCCCAGTGTAGTTGTACACTTATGTGATATGTCTTAAAGATGTCTTTCATCTTAATGCAGCAATAAGAGCAGAGATGTTGTTAAAATGGTTAAAAAGAAATTTAATGAGACTTTGAACATATAAGATTTACGAACAAAACAGGAAAATTGAATTGGTCACATCCTTCTCCGCATCCTCCAGGTGGACCAAGTGCTTCTCCTTCTTCATCAGCCTCACTCCTACAGAGGGGAGGAAAACACTGGTCATCAGGGTCGAAGCGAGGAACCACTGGGATGTTTGAATGTAACATCAGGGGCAATGATTAAAATGCATTTAAGCTGTTATAGTGACCAATCAGAAGACTCCTATACATCCTTTTACAACAGTTTGTGAAGTGTAGCCGAATATCCTGTTCCCTGACGGAATACTGTAGGAATAATAACAAAGAAGGTCACTTCAGATTTAATAAAGGTTGCCGTTGTTGATTATATCCCTTAAAGTCTGCAGCCAGTTTGCAAGTTGGTAAATAATAATAAATCGTAATAAATACTGAGAACAAATAATTCCATTTTAGAAATTGTATTCATTTTTATAAATGTGGGGATAACAGGAGCACCCTGAGAAAACCCATTGCAAAACTTAAGACTTAGTTAAAGTTAGGTCAGGCCGGATAAATCCCTGGCCTGAAAATGATTATGGGGGTACCGGCACCACAGAGGATCAATCAGCACAGGTGAGAGGGAAGAGATGCCTGCTCTGAAAGAGGAGACGAAGCCAGGCTTTTTGCACAGGCGTCTTCTCACAATGGAGATTATTGATATCTCGAGTTCTGGATCTCTTCCAAGAAGGGAAGACATTAGCATCTCTGGCCACTTCTTACACAACTCCTTGAAAATGTCCTTGTCAAGGATTCTTCTAGGGATGCAAGTTGAGTCAATGTCTTTGACCTCGGCCCATATTCTCTCCAGCAGATGACGCCTTATGTCATCATCAGTACAGTTCACCTTTCTATAGATGCGTGTGACGAGCTTGTCCGAGAGAACACAAATACATTTTATATCTGCCCTCTGCCTGTGTTGACTGCTTCAGTCTTTCCTTCCCACTGCTGGTGACCACTGCTGGTGTTGACTGCTTCAATCTTTCCTTCCCACTGCTGGTGACCACTGCTGGTGTTGACTGCTTCAATCTTTTACTCCAACTGCTGGTGACCACTGCTGGTGTTGACTGCTTCAGTCTTTTATTCACACTGCTGGTGACCACTGCTGGTGTTGACTGCTTCAGTCTTTTATTCACACTGCTGGTGACCACTGCTGGTGTTGACTGCTTCAGTCTTTCATTCCCTCTGCTGGTGACAACTGCTGGTGTTGACTGCTTCAGTCTTTTACTCGCACTGCTGGTGACCACTGCTGGTGTTGACTGCTTCAGTCTTTCCTTCCCACTGCTGGTGACCACTGCTGGTGTTGACTGCTTCAGTCTTTTATTCACACTGCTGTTGACCACTGCTGGTGTTGACTGCTTCAGTCTTTTATTCACACTGCTGGTGACCACTGCTGGTGTTGACTGCTTCAGTCTTTCATTCCCTCTGCTGGTGACCACTGCTGGTATTGACTGCTTAGATATTTTATCCCCTCTGCTGGTGACCGCTGCTGGTGTTGACTGCTTAGATATTTTCTTCCCTCTGCAGGTGAACTCTGATGATGGTGCCGACTGCTCTGATCTTTTCTCCTCAAGGCTGTTGACCTCTACTGATGATGACTGCCATGAGTCGATGTTCAATAAAGCGACTGACACTCTGTTTGTGTGGCGGTTAACTTGGTTGTTCAGCCACCAGCTTATCAAGGACAGAAAACAAAACACCCTGGTCTGAATGTCTGCATATATGCCCCTGTGTGAAGTAGGAACACAAACCTTTTTCACTAGACCTGAACCCATGTCTGAATTCTTGCGGGGTGCGATGTGCAAATAGATCAGATCTGAAAGCTGTTTTGTGAAAACAATAACCTTTTCAGATGGAGGCTTTTCCAGTGTTTGGAATGCAGAACTTTCATTTCCACCTCCTGGCTTCTCCTTCTCCAGAAGCACAGCGTCAATACTAGCAATCAATGATTTCATCGCCTTCCTGCTAGTGACTTTGGGATTCTCATTGAATTTTTTCGCCACCTGTGACATTATTTGGAGCGTCCCTGCTGCGGCAAAATTCTTTATGAAAAGCCTATTGAGCTTTCTCATTCCTTTAACATTTGTGGAGTTTGACTCTGGAGATTCGTTTCCATTTGTGCCTTCCTCACTGATTGACTCGATTATGTCATCTAAAGCCATATCAATCTCTGGAGAAAACGATGAATTAGGAGAGAGGCTGTCATTGAACTCATTAAAGTGGTCTGTGATGTCAGTCAAACTATCGTTGATTGTATCCTGGATAAGCCTCTTCACACTGTCCACACTGCTTACTGTTGAACCTCCCTCTGAGGAACTACCAGACTTGGAGCTTACTCCTGAAGAGTAGGAGCTTGAAAAAGTCCTACACACCAGAGTGGGATCATCTGAAGGGTCCTGTTCCTCTGAGGAGATGGTCTGACTTTGCTTGCGCGATTGACACTTTACAAATCGTTTGCTTCCTCCGTCTGTCTTTAACGACTCGCAGGCGTAACAGATCATCTCCTGGACTTTAGCGGGGTCGATGAGGCGGGTTGGTATGGGCTTCTCAGAGCTCACACAGCTGGAGCTTGCAGACAAGGTGGAGTTGACAGTCTCCGTCACCTCCTCTACAAACAAGTCTGTGAGCTTATCCAAACTCTCAGACATTGTTGTGCTGCCTGGTGAAAGACTGTTGTTGAGAGTGTCGCCCAGGAGGGACCGAACTTTATCCTCAGACACGGGTGAACGGGGACGTCGCTTAACAATGGCATTTGAAACAAGCGTCATTAAGTTCAGCAAAAGTTCTGCCAACATAAATGTTGTAGCTTCATCCGGTTGGCATGACTTCAACAGCTCCCACTGCTCTGCAGTGAGCTTCGTAAAAAAGATGTCAAAGTAAGGGCGGACAGTCTCTGCATTTATGTCCATTTGTTTAAGTATCTGAGTGAAATCCATTGCGACTGTTCTTTTTGCTGTTTGAAGTGTGTTTTCCATGAAAATCTCTTAACTTCTTTGTTCTATCTATCTGGTTGTTGCAGACTGATTCTTCAATGAAGCAAAGTGGCTACTATGAATTGAGGCAAAGGGGGTTAAAGGAATTGAAGCAAAGGGGGTTAAAGGAATTGAAGCAAAGGGGGTTAAAGGAATTGTATCAAATGGGGTTAAAGTAATTGAAGCAAAGGGGGTTAAAGGAATTGATCAAAGGGGGTTAAAGGAATATAATAGATCAATGGAAACTCTGATGTAACAATAAGCCACACCCCTCAACTTTGACTGTAACACAAAAATAACTCATTGAACTATTATATCCATTAGTCTGGTATTAGGCTTTTGTTTCACAGACAATACTTGTGCTTGCACTTTCCACCTGGATCGAACTTGTTTTGCAGTACCTCTAGAAACGGTGCACCAACTCAGTAGATGGCGGTAAACAGTTACCTGATCCTTAACACAGATTTGTAAATTTCTAAATTACATTTCTTTTTCCTTTTTTTTCTTTTTTTAAGACTGTTGAATGTGAGTATGTGCTTAATGTTATCTGAATCCCAGTGTAGTTGTACACTTATGTGATATGTCTTAAAGATGTCTTTCATCTTAATGCAGCACTAAGAGCAGAGATGTTGTTAAAATGGTTAAAAAGAAATTTAATGAGACTTTGAACATATAAGATTTACGAACAAAACAGGAAAATTGAATTGGTCACATCCTTCTCCGCATCCTCCAGGTGGACCAAGTGCTTCTCCTTCTTCATCAGCCTCACTCCTACAGAGGGGAGGAAAACACTGGTCATCAGGGTCGAAGCGAGGAACCACTGGGATGTTTGAATGTAACATCAGGGGCAATGATTAAAATGCATTTAAGCTGTTATAGTGACCAATCAGAAGACTCCTATACATCCTTTTACAACAGTTTGTGAAGTGTAGCCGAATATCCTGTTCCCTGACGGAATACTGTAGGAATAATAACAAAGAAGGTCACTTCAGATTTAATAAAGGTTGCCGTTGTTGGTTATATCCCTTAAAGTCTGCAGCCAGTTTGCAAGTTGGTAAATAATAATAAATCGTAATAAATACTGAGAACAAATAATTCCATTTTAGAAATTTTATTCATTTTTATAAATGTGGGGATAACAGGAGCACCCTGAGAAAACCCATTGCAAAACTTAAGACTTAGTTAAAGTTAGGTCAGGCCGGATAAATCCCTGGCCTGAAAATGATTATGGGGGTACCGGCACCACAGAGGATCAATCAGCACAGGTGAGAGGGAAGAGATGCCTGCTCTGAAAGAGGAGACGAAGCCAGGCTTTTTGCACAGGCGTCTTCTCACAATGGAGATTATTGATATCTCGAGTTCTGGATCTCTTCCAAGAAGGGAAGACATTAGCATCTCTGGCCACTTCTTACACAACTCCTTGAAAATGTCCTTGTCAAGGATTCTTCTAGGGATGCAAGTTGAGTCAATGTCTTTGACCTCGGCCCATATTCTCTCCAGCAGATGACGCCTTATGTCATCATCAGTACAGTTCACCTTTCTATAGATGCGTGTGACGAGCTTGTCCGAGAGAACACAAATACATTTTATATCTGCCCTCTGCCTGTGTTGACTGCTTCAGTCTTTCCTTCCCACTGCTGGTGACCACTGCTGGTGTTGACTGCTTCAGTCTTTCCTTCCCACTGCTGGTGACCACTGCTGGTGTTGACTGCTTCAATCTTTTACTCCAACTGCTGGTGACCACTGCTGGTGTTGACTGCTTCAGTCTTTCCTTCCCACTGCTGGTGACCACTGCTGGTGTTGACTGCTTCAGTCTTTCCTTCCCACTGCTGGTGACCACTGCTGGTGTTGACTGCTTCAGTCTTTTATTCACACTGCTGGTGACCACTGCTGGTGTTGACTGCTTCAGTCTTTCCTTCCCACTGCTGGTGACCACTGCTGGTGTTGACTGCTTCAGTCTTTTATTCACACTGCTGGTGACCACTGCTGGTGTTGACTGCTTCAGTCTTTTATTCACACTGCTGGTGACCACTACTGGTGTTGACTGCTTCAATCTTTTACTCGCACTGCTGGTGACCACTGCTGGTGTTGACTGCTTCAGTCTTTCCTTCCCACTGCTGGTGACCACTGCTGGTGTTGACTGCTTCAATCTTTTACTCGCACTGCTGGTGACCACTGCTGGTGTTGACTGCTTCAGTCTTTCCTTCCCACTGCTGGTGACCACTGCTGGTGTTGACTGCTTCAGTCTTTCCTTCCCACTGCTGGTGACCACTGCTGGCGTTGACTGCTTCAATCTTTTACTCGCACTGCTGGTGACCACTGCTGGTGTTGACTGCTTCAGTCTTTCCTTCCCACTGCTGGTGACCACTGCTGGTGTTGACTGCTTCAGTCTTTTACTCGCACTGCTGGTGACCACTGCTGGTGTTGACTGCTTCAGTCTTTCCTTCCCACTGCTGGTGACCACTGCTGGTGTTGACTGCTTCAGTCTTTTATTCACACTGCTGTTGACCACTGCTGGTGTTGACTGCTTCAGTCTTTTATTCACACTGCTGGTGACCACTGCTGGTGTTGACTGCTTCAGTCTTTCATTCCCTCTGCTGGTGACCGCTGCTGGTGTTGACTGCTTAGATATTTTCTTCCCTCTGCAGGTGAACTCTGATGATGGTGCCGACTGCTCTGATCTTTTCTCCTCAAGGCTGTTGACATCTACTGATGATGACTGCCATGAGTCGATGTTCAATAAAGCGACTGACACTCTGTTTGTGTGGCGGTTAACTTGGTTGTTCAGCCACCAGCTTATCAAGGACAGAAAACAAAACACCCTGGTCTGAATGTCTGCATATATGCCCCTGTGTGAAGTAGGAACACAAACCTTTTTCACTAGACCTGAACCCATGTCTGAATTCTTGCGGGGTGCGATGTGCAAATAGATCAGATCTGAAAGCTGTTTTGTGAAAACAATAACCTTTTCAGATGGAGGCTTTTCCAGTGTTTGGAATGCAGAACTTTCATTTCCACCTCCTGGCTTCTCCTTCTCCAGAAGCACAGCGTCAATACTAGCAATCAATGATTTCATCGCCTTCCTGCTAGTAACTTTGGGATTTTCATTGAATTTTTTCGCCACCTGTGACATTATTTGGAGCGTCCCTGCTGCGGCAAAATTCTTTATGAAAAGCCTATTGAGCTTTCTCATTCCTTTACCATTTGAGAAGTTTGACTCTGGAGATTCCTTTCCATTTGTGCCTTCCTCACTGATTGACTCGATTATGTCATCTAAAGCCATATCAATCTCTGGAGAAAACGATGAATTAGGAGAGAGGCTGTCATTGAACTCATTAAAGTGGTCTGTGATGTCAGTCAAACTATCGTTGATTGTATCCTGGATAAGCCTCTTCACACCGTCCACACTGCTTGCTGTTGAACCTCCCTCTGAGGAACTACCAGACTTGGAGCTTACTCCTGAAGAGTAGGAGCTTGAAAAAGTCCTACACACCAGAGTGGGATCATCTGAAGGGTCCTGTTCCTCTGAGGAGATGGTCTGACTTTGCTTGCGCGATTGACACCTGACAAATCGTTTGCTTCCTCCGTCTGTCTTTAACGACTCGCAGGCGTAACAGATCATCTCCTGGACTTTAGCGGGGTTAATGAGGCGGGTTGGTATGGGCTTCTCAGAGCTCACACAGCTGGAGCTTGCAGACAAGGTGGAGTTGACAGTCTCCGTCACCTCCTCTACAAACAAGTCTGTGAGCTTATCCAAACTCTCAGACATTGTTGTGCTGCCTGGTGAAAGACTGTTGTTGAGAGTGTCGCCCAGAATGGACCGAACTTTATCCTCAGACACGGGTGAACGGGGACGTCGCTTTACAATGGCATTTGAAACAAGCGTCATTAAGTTCAGCAGAAGTTCTGCCAACATAAACGTTGTAGCTTCATCCGGTTGGCATGACTTCAACAGCTCCCACTGCTCTGCAGTGAGCTTCGTAAAAAAGATGTCAAAGTAAGGGCGGACAGTCTCTGCATTTATGTCCATTTGTTTAAGTATCTGAGTGAAATCCATTGCGACTGTTCTTTTTGCTGTTTGAAGTGTGTTTTCCATGAAAATCTCTTAACTTCTTTGTTCTACCTATCTGGTTGTTGCAGACTGATTCTTCAATGAATCAAAGTGGCTACTATGAATTGAGGCAAAGGGGGTTAAAGGAATTGAGGCAAAGGGGGTTAAAGGAATTGAAGCAAAGGGGGTTAAAGGAATTGTATCAGAGGCTGTTAAAGGAATTGAAGCAAATGGGGTTATAGGAATTTTATCAAAGGGGGTTAGAGGAATTGAAGCAAAGGGGGTTAAAGGAATATAATGGGACTAATAGATCAATGTAACAATAAGCCACACCCCTCAACTTTGACTGTAACACAAAAATAACTCATTGAACTATTATATCCATTAGTCTGGTATTAGGGTTTTGTTTCACAGACAATACTTGTGCTTGCACTTTCCACCTGGATCGACCTTGTATTGCAGTACCTCTAGAAACGGTGCACCAACTCAGTAGATGGCGGTAAACAGTTATCTGATCCTTAAGACCTATACTGCAGCCAACCACCAGGTGGAAAAACATGTTTCTGAAAAGTTAATAGATATTTTTTACTAGAGGGGTCAAACACACAAGAAAAAGCATGATGTTTTGGAGGCGGCCGCATGGAGACATGACCAAACACAACAGCATTGGCTTCTTCTCCCACTATTTTGGCTCTTCTTTTGCAAAATGGCGTTCCATGCAACTAGCTCTGTTTGTGGGCTAAAGGTGGGATAACAATTTTACCCACATCTGAACCTTCTACATGGAAATCAGAATGAAGTTGCACCATTCCTGAGCAGGTTAAGAAAAAGTGTCAACTGAAGGGATCTTCACTGTTTACTGTTGATATGTTATGGTGCCATTATTTATGCTCACTATATATATATATATATATATATATATATATATATATATATATATATTAGGGCTGTGAAATGATTACAATTTTTAATCAAATTAATCACAGGTTTCTATGGATTAATCATGATTAATCACATTACCGATTTTTTCGGAATATTTTTGTGAAAACAAGATTTATGACATTTAACTTTTCTTTTGTGCTGCAACTCAGCAGTTCTTCAGCAGTTATCATTGCTTTTCCATATGGAACATTAATATAATCTTCATCCTAAACAGAATTCGGGCTCCTTAGCCATTGTGTGGTTGAATAAAACTTTTTTTTTTAAATTAAACAGAAATTATTTGAGCTTCTTAGCCATAGGATGGTTGACATTTTTTATATTTTTTGTCACACAACCATTAACCACACCATGATACAATCTAATGCCTCTAAAGGCCCTCTTAGCTACTCGGTCTTTAGCCAGTTGGTGAGGCAAACTAACTTGTTCAAATTCTCTGACAGTAAAGCTGTCCGCTTCTTTTGCACAATGTGTCCGGCGAGTGAGTCTGGTTTGGCGCATTCCACTTGAACGCCCCTCGCCGACCAACACATGCTTCGCGTTGCGGTGGTTAGGCGGCTATTGCTACGGTGAAACGATAACGTCTTCTCGCAGAGTGTGCATATCACCTTGGTTTTACTGAATGTTCGATCTTTGTTTTTTTGGAACACGATCTTCCCGTCCAGAAGGTCCTCAGGTTCATCAGAATTATCCATGTTGTTTGTTTGTTTGAATGGCAGCCTCCGTCTGACTGTATTAGAGCGGCGACTAGTGCAGAGGCGGCGGAATTGGAAGGTCCTTCTGCGCATGCGTTAAATGCGTTAAAAAAAAAAAACTAATTAATCCTGTAATTTAATCATAACGCGTTAACGCGTTATTTTTCACAGCTCTAATATATATATATATCGAGTCATTGTTACAGAGGTTCAGACATAAATAGTGGCTGCTTTGTGCTGCTCTAATGAGTGACATGGAGACATTCTCCTCCTTTGCACAAAACATTCAAACAGACTGGATACGTTGGGGAGGTCACGGCTTCATGAGAATCAGAAGACATCTTTTATCATCATATGTCACAGAGATAGAGAGCAGACATGTCTGACGGCCAGATAGCCATCGGTGGGTGTAAGTGATACTGCTGAGTGGAAAGTATCGTGTCTCTCGGGTAGGTCATCCTCGTGGCCTGCAGGTGATGACAAACAAGATGTCTGACTGTCATGGAGTGAAACTAAAAAGAATCTTAGGCCTTAACCCCGCTCAGATCTGTTTCGTACACTCTGAGCAGAGACTATCCAGGCAATCGGTCCGAAAAAGTAAAAGCAAGCTTATATTTTGGCCCTTTCCTCTGTGTGTATGCTTGAGTGAATGAAATTAGTAATGTGTGTTGCAGGTGATGTGAGGTCAGCGCTGTGTTTGTGTAGTTACATGCGTGTGGATGTGTGCGTGTTTGTTTTGAGTTTCGAGTGGCGAGTAGGGGAAGTCAAAATATCAAAGGGCTAAAAGTCGAGCATCGCAGGGGCAGGAAGTCTGACATGGAAATCAAACATCTCATTAAGTTGTCGGGAGCAGCCAAGTGCAATAACACGGCGAGATCTGTGTGTATACATTTAAGACTGGGTGCAACGTTTGTGTGCTTCTCCCTTGCACACAATAAACTGGTTTACAATCTTCTCCGTACTCTTCATCTTCATCAGAATATCATCTCAGGAGCATGTGAGGGCTCTGATGGGGGAAAATAATGTTTTTCGTCTCTCAAATTTACCAATACTTACAAGTTTGAATGGATATATGGCGGCATACAGATTTTATACAGACTTAAATATCTGTTAAATTTAGAGCATCGCTGTATGCAGTTACATTAAGGACATCAGACAATTAACATAAAAGACTCAGCGAGTTAAACAAACACCAAAGTGACATAAAGCCCATAATCCCCACCTCTTCTACTGTACACCTCCCTGCACCACCTCCAACCCATATTACCCTGAGCCCCCCCCCCCCCCCCCCCCCTTCCTGGAGGCCTGGCCAACACTGGACACTCATTAGGTCATGTGTACTCAGTCCCGTTGTTCCTGCGTCCCTTAATTTCCACTGTTAAGGGGACAAAGAAAGGCACAAAGCGCATCACAGCCCCGGGTCCTTACACTCGACCTCATTCGCTCATTACTGTCGCCATAGAAACTCGCTCCCCTCATCACCTCCAGGCGACCCCTCCCACAGTGTGTAGATTAGTGGAACTTTTTTTTTATTATTATGGCAGTTTGGAAGAGATGGGAGCAATAGGTAAGAGTGTGTGTGTGTGTGTGTGTGTGTGTGTGTGTCACAGGGTGTGTGGGCTGAGACTTCTGATCACAAGAACTACTGGGTGACTTGAAGATTACTCCAGTGTTTGTGGTCGGCAGCCGCCCCTGTGTGTGTGTGTGTGTGTGTGTGTGTGTGTGTGTGTGAGAGAGCCTGAGCGTGTGATATTAAGTGTGACGTTCCAAGACCTTTTCCTCTCTGAACTCATGGGAACAGGTCGTTTCTGGCAGACGCAGAAATGTAAGGGAGTGGATCAGGTTTCTTGACTCTGGAACACCTCCAGACGCAGATACTGACTGCAGCTTTATGAAAAACAAAACCACAGTTGGTGATCAGAAAACACGGAATGTCCATTACTTTTGATCATCATGGCCACTGGTATTTGCCATGTCAAAGACTTGTGATGAGTGTGTGTGTTTTACATATTACGCTCAGGGTTGGCCAAAGGTTCCCTCTTTGTAGTGTCTCTAAGGGAGATGTTTTTTATTCCTCAGGCATCCCTGTGGTCGAGTTGTTTGAAATAAGAATCGTGCAGTCGTGACGCTGCAACTTCTCCATGCGAACATGTTCTGATCTGGATACCTGCAGGAGGCTGTGGTAGCGTCACTCTGGAATTGTTTTGAAGATTAACAATTGTGAAAATGTGAGAAAAAATATTTGAGCTATACACACACACACACACACACACACAAACACACACATCTCCATGACTTTAGAGGACACTACATTGATATCCTGGAGACTTACTCTACCCTAACGTAAACCTAGCCTAAATTTAAACTGACTCCAACATAAAACTAAACCTAAACTTAACCTTGACTTAACCTTTAAGAAGACATATTTAGGTCCCCATTACATCAGCTATACCTGGACACACACGCACGCACAACACTGCATGAAAAGAAGAGTTTGTGTCAGTTCGTGTCGCAGTTAATTTTGGGAGCATTTTTGGTTAATGGCTGACCCCCCTGCTCCTAAGCCTAGGGGAGGCTTTCACATGCAAATGACAATGCTCGGAGCTTTACAAATGCAACCGGAAATTGTTTCCCTTAAGTTAGTAAGTTTGCTATATTGAATTACATTTTATACCATGAGCAAAGGTTAATGCCATGAAAAAAATTATAAACAGTGCACTTTATTTCAACATTTTATTATTATCCAAAACAATGAGGTTTCAGTAAGTCTGTTTCCCTGGACAGGAGTGACAACCCACCTCTTCAATCTTAATTGCCCATGAACACTATCCTAAATCTCAACCACTGTGCAGAGTGGCATGATTACAGTTACTTTTCCACTTGTGTTTGTTAAATGCACAGTGGATGTGTTAACCACACATCTACCAGCAATACACTCAACAGGAAGAAATTATGCTGGGTATTATGAGTCTGTGCCCTGTAAGCTCCAAACTTCTATTGGCTCTCCATAAAAAGATCTGTCCTCCCAAAATACTGGCAAATACAGCACCATGTCCACATGTCCATGGCAAACTAAGCTGTTGACTCTGCTGAAATTCCCTCATAACTTGAACTTCAATTGTCTTATTGTTGTTATTAAACATTCTCAGTATTCCATTAAAACACTCAACACTTTTATCCAAAGCGACTTACAATAAGTGCATTCAACTACGAGGGTACAAACACAAAACAGTAATGATCATGTATGTACAATCACTTAACACCAGAAAGAATAAACAGGTCCTCAGTCACATACTCATCCCATATTAAAGTACAATTTATGTTATAACCGCTGCTTTAAGATGAGCGAGGGTATGATTGAAGAAGAGACGCACTGTGCTGTTTAAAATACATTCTCCAGCTTTACTGTCTCTGATCCATTTCATTAAAAACAACGCCATTGTATGTAAGTAACTGTTTAGGATTGTTTTTTTTTGCTGAGGATCCTCCAACGGTGATGTAGCGAGGCTATTTACGTTAATTAATAGTAAACTCATGTTACTCCTGTTGTTTTCCAGCTGCCTTCACTATGACATACTAAGAAACCCTATGAGTCAGTATGAATCCAACCGGACCTTTCATCAGCATTGAGGAGTTCAGGTGTCGTTGGAGAAGAAAGAGGTTAAGGTTAGATTCATTAAATCATTTTGCAGTTACATGTATAGGTGTATGTTGTCATTGAACTTTGCTAATTGTACTGATTGTGTTTACAGCTGATTGAAGCGGGACAGATGACATGGATCCATCCTTCCACAGCCGGGAGCTCACCGACCTGTGTGCCACACTTCAAATAAGACTAGAAGCTACACTGGATCTCAAAGCTACACACCACAGACGTCTACAGGCTTTCCGCCTTTGTTCTCCCCCCCTCACGTCCCGTAAACGGCCATGACTGCAAGGGATTAGGTGAGTTCCAAGAGATTGCCTTGACGGAAATTCTGCTTTTCGTCTAGTGCAAAAAACATCCTGGAAACATTGCAACTTTACCATCAGTATTGACATAAAATGGCTTTCATGAAATGGTTCTGATCTTGAACATTAAAGAACATTCTACACATATAAATAGGACTGCAGCATCTTACTCACACCATTTCCTACTGATTACCCCGTGGCTTACGATTGTCAGGAGGAAAAGAGGTCAACCAGCAACAAACAGCTGAACAATAAGATTGCTCCCGATTCAAACTGATCACCATGGACTACATCGGAAGAACTGCTTGACAGGTCAAAGCTCAGTACAAGTGCAGGGATTGCCGGGCATTTCAACGAGATGTCAGTTATCTTAAACAACTGTTGGGCAAGCAGAGAGCCTGTGGTCGCCGAACCCGAGAGTGGACGCTCAATCTTTGCCAAGCGCTGGATGAGGACCACGAAAAGTTGGCCGAATTGCAACCCCTGGAAGAAAGCTACTGCGACACGATTGAAGAAATATGGCAGCCTGAGGATGGGGAGGAGGAGGGTGACTGGGATGAAGACACACAGCAGCCTGAGGATTGCGAAGAGGACAGTGAAACCCTCAGCGCTACAAATATCCTGACTGAGACCACCAAGCAGAACCAGGAGACAGACCTCCACAAGGAGGTGCAGGAGGCTTATATAATCAAGCAGCAGATGCTTCGGAGCTGCAGTTTGAGAGGAGCACAAACAACTTTCCTAGATGAACTGGAGAAACTTCGAGCTTCAAACAATGAGATCAGTCAAATGTATGATGCAGAAAACCTCAGAGCCATGCAGCAGGCCAGCCGTCTGTAGGCTGAGCTTGAGAAAGCAGTCATGTCTCAGATGCACTCCTTCCAGGCTGAGCAGAACCTCCTCCATCTGCAGATAATGGAGGAGGTGAGATGTCTCTGCAAAAGTGCTGCTGAGGAGAAAATGCTTCTGCAGAGAGAAGTGGAGGAACTTACTTCTCAACTCTTACTGCAGAATGAGAATGAGGATGTCAAGCATCAGGAGTCGCAGGAGGATAGGGACGAGGAGAAACGGCAGGAGAAGAAATGGGGGGAGGAGCAGCAGGAGAAAGAGGAGGAGAAATGGAGGGAGGAAGCAGGAGGAGAGGAGCCTGTGGAAAAACCTGCAGATGAAACTGTACTAAACAACCAGCAGGAGTCCCTCTCTGATGCCCTCCCTGCTTCAGAACCTGTGGAGACCGAGTTGTCTGAGGAGATGCCCAAAAAGAAGAATCTTCAATCTGGAAAAAAATCAGACAGCATCTGGGACTGAGGAGGAGGAAGGAGCAACATCACAACTAATTCAAACCTCACACTTGTTCACCTGTGCTTCTCCTGCATGAAATCAGGTCTGAGAGGAGGAATTTAAAATGCTATTAAATGTATTTACGTGATATAACATACATAATGTATATGTATATTATATCATGTTAACAAATATTAAACATTGCAATTATCTCATGCATATTGCTTTATTTAAGAATTGCTCATTCGTTTTTCGGTTTAGTTTTTAACCTAACCTAACCTTAACATAAACCCGAACCTTAATCCAACCTAACCTATAACATACATTAACCCTTGTATGTTGTCGGGTCTGTGGGACCCGTTTTCAATGTTTGCTAAAAGAAAAATGATGCGATAAATATTTTTTTCAACCTGAGACTCATTGGCCTTGGGTCATTTTCTGTGATGACCATATAAAAGAACATATTTTCAGTGACTGTACACCGTACACCCCCCCCTACACATTTATATTACATATGTAGTGTTCGGGTCCACTGGACCCAGGACTACGTAAAGTGTTAAATTGTATATTTCAAGCACCTCTGCTCCCAAATTCCTGCACATTTTACTTATACGTTCTCTGCCAGTTTCTGCATCTCACAAGGATTCTGTGGATTCCCCTTTGGATTTGAAAACTCCAGCAAGGATAATAACCCCAAAGGATGCAAATAAATGAGTTTGGTCCATCTCACTCCAGCTTTCTACGAAGACACGCTGTCCCTCCAAATTAGTGCAGAATGATTTACGTAATGAAAAGTTGGTAAGAAGGCTTGATGTCCTGCACATGATTCACTGCTATCCGTGTCGGCCCTGGTTGCATCCTTATTACATTGGAAGCCATGCGATTTCATCATTTTCTGACATCCATATGTTGGCTGCTGATGGACTGGCTTGGATTTGGGACTGGCTGCAGATTAACTATTTACGTAGTTGGCTGATGGTCAATCTCATCCTCTTCTTCAAACTCACTGTCAGACTCTCAATTGATAGAAACAGGATCTTCTAATTCTCTTAACTCTTCCCCTTCATTGTCTTCCAAAGATTTTCTCTCTAGAAAAATTATTTTCATGTAGGCTGACATGAGTGTATTTCTAATTAAGTTCAAGAAATAGACCTCAACACTGATGAAAAACCTTGTTTCAAATTCGTTTTTTCCAATCATATCTTGATTGTAATTGATGTTTCTTTGTTTAATTGCATTTTATCACAAAAAAAGAAAAGCACTTTTATTCATACATGTGATTTAACAGGGGTAAATGACAAATATTAACCATATATGCTGTTGTATTGCTTGTAATTGGGATAAAGTTAACATATGTTAAGTATTTTTACATATATTGTTGTAGCTGTATTGATTGACGGACCGAATAATGGGGTGGGTCCACCACACCCGCGAAACATTGGCTGAGGGACCAAAACACGAACACCACACAAGGTTAAGCTAATTATAACCCTAACTACTCCTTGCTTAAAGCTAACCTTTAACTTAACCTTATATAGCCCTTAACCTGAAAGTAACGCCCAACCGTAAAACTCATCTTCACATTAAAATATAATGACATGTTATATAGGGACTGGCTCCTTTTCCTCATGAAGACAAGTCCTCATAATGTCACTTTCCCCTGACTCGAGGTCCTCACAAAAGCAGCAATACCTGGACCACACACTCACACACACACACACACACACATACGCACGCACGCACACACACACAGACGAAAGGGCTCCCTCTGCTGAGCTAGTCCGTAGCCCCCTGCAGCCTCTTCTTCCCTCCTCTCACCACCTCACCTGAAGTCACTGTCTGCATCTCTATCTCCTCCACTCGCTCCTCATTTTACCATCAATGATTAGGTCACATCTCTGATTGGTCAGTGAAACACATGATAAAGATTTGTCTGGCTAACAGCACTCAAAAGTAAACTGGTTTACAGTTTCAAAACCCTTGGGAAATTATGAGTTGTTCTTTCACCCAGGGAGTTTTGCTGTCCATGCTTATGAGCACTCGTGCATTTTTATGAATGATTGTTATTGCTATTTCACTGAAGTCATATTTGTTCAGATGTCATGTCAATGACAACAGAAACCTTGATACAACAAAGGGGTCTTCATTTTTTTTATTATTTCTTATACTGTTTTGTCTCATTTAAAAATGAAGAAAATGACATTTTCCAATAAAAAGTCAACTTTTCTTTGACTATTTACATATATTCCTGTACATGTTCAGAAGTCTGAGCTGTGGTGGAGAAACATTGAATTATTTGATTCTGTGTACGTTCCTTGAATTTAATCAATTTAAAAATACTGGAATCATACTGCATGTTTTAAAGAAAAATGCTCTACATAAATGGCTATAAATTGTCTTCAATGGTGGTAGAATAACAACAGCAACAGAAAACTTACAAAACGAAAACTGAACCTAGGCTTTTGGAAATCTGTGAAACTGCAGTTTTGTACTTTACATTTACACTCACCAAACCGCATGAGAAACAATATTATATGTTTATACTATGAGACCCATTAGGATTCTTAGGTCTGGGTTTCCCATCAGCTCAGCCGCTTAAATCTTTGAAAACAAAAGAGGAATCCCCACATTTTTGTGTGAGAGATAACCTTTGGTCAGGCTTACCTGCAGCACACAGGATAAAGGTGGGATTAGTGCAGAGCTCAGGTTGTGAGGAAGGTGTTTTTTTTCCTCCTCTCCCCTTCTCTCAAACTTCTTATGCAACAGAGGCACAGCTCCTCTGGGCTAAGGTACCAGCAAGGACTGAAATCATGCAGGAGTAAGAGCTACATTTGTCGTATTACAAGTCGTTTTGAAGATTGTAATCACTCTTGCTCCTTCTCCTCCGAACCACAGAGATAACCTCCGACATTAACATCCTCCTTAAATAAAGAAACTGTTGATTCCTTATGTAAGAAACACAAACAATGCTCTTAAGTAGGATCCGGTCGTTGGTACTTTTTCCGGATTCGGTCATAATGAGAAAAATAAAGATAATTATCAGATGAAAGCCAACCTTATACTGAAAACATTTTAGAAGCTGAAACTTTGGAATGTTATCAGATAAAGAGAAACATCTATTACAAGCTTGAGTCAGATTATGAGAGGGAGGACGTTCAGTGAAAGGCCGTGTGCGTGCAGCAGGCAGGTTGGGTATCAGCACATCACACAGTGTGGTTGGTCCGCCTGCTGTCTGCCGTAATGGAGACGAGCGACCTGCACAGACTCGCCCCGCAGGCCCCAGGTGAGCCGGCGGCCCTCACCTATACTCATTATTATCTCCCAGAGGAATGCCGACCAAGATCAGATGGAGAAACGACCATTTGAAGAAGAATGCAGAGGACATCCAAATAAGTGCAGGGTATGTGGTGGGAAAACACAAATGACTCACTGATTAGCTGTGGATTGCCTTTCATCTTACAGGCAAACAGGAGTTATGATGTTGATTTTCTCTTCTGTTCCACGTCATGACTCAGCAGAACAAGAGAACAGGGGGAGCAGAGATTCCGTGAAAGTAAATGAAAAGAGTAAAAAAAGGGATCAATGTAATTTGGATGTGATGTATTTTTAATGAGGCTCCAGTCATTGAGGGGTTAGAGAGCAGCCTGATCCGGAGAGAAAGCCAATGGGGGGGGGGGGGAGTGGAGACAAGGCAGTCGGGCCGCTATTGATCACCGGGCTGGTGGAGGTAGGCTGGCACCATGACTGGACCGGGGGGACCGGCGCTGCTGCACAGAACAGAGTATTTCAGATGGAGGAGAAAGAGGGATGAGGTGGACGGAGGCTTCACCCGACGATAAGCGGTGCAGCAGGAGGAGGTCACTAAAGCTTTGGTGGGACACTCGATGACACTAATTTGTGAAAGAGACCTCTCTTTCACATTTTGACCAACCACAACCAAAAGAACTTAGTAACAACATGAGCAATGGATCTGCGCACACAATGCAACAACCCTGAAAGTGAAGCAGCTAAACAGAATTCAGCCTTTGCCAATATTTTACAGCCAAATGTGACATATGGGAATATCTGCTGGGAAAAGATGTTTTGTAAAACAGGAACAAATTGTACGTGTTTAATGTCATGTGTCAGTTATCGATAAAGTGGTTCATAGTGATATGGACATTTTAAATAATATAACCAATTGGAAATGAGTAGAAAATTGGTAATAGTAAAACAGTGGACATTTCCTTATATTCAGCGCATTAATGTTAAACATGCTCATCGGGGAAAAAGCTTTTTACAAAAATCACATGGCTCAACAGCCAGGGGATTCCTTATGTGCTGCTGCTACAGGTTTTGAACAAATTGTCAAACGATTTGAAAACTATTGAGGAGCAGGCAGCTGGACCTGCTTGTGTTTGGAGAAGACATTTTACCTCTCATCTAAGCTTCATTAGATTGGAAGAGTAATGTATTAGCTACAGCACTTGAAAGAAACCTACGATGACTATTGTACAGGGACAGCAACATTCCAATTATTGGAACTATTTATTCTGAATAAGACAACATTTTAATAATGATGTTTTCAAGAGTTGCTAATACAATACTCCATGCATTTCACTATTCAAATGTTACAGAGCTGATTATGGCATCAAGCAGTCGGTAAGTGCCATACATGAGAAAATTCCTAAAGGATGTTACACTGCGATTCAACATAATGCGACTTAGGTCAGAATACTAAACGTATCTTATTCAGATTAATGGAATCAGAACATGCTGTTTACAAGGTAGTGTCCCATTCAAACTTTTATCTTTATCAGGTTAATATCAGAATATTGGTGTCCATGTAAAGTAAAGTCAGTGGAGGGGCAGCTGATAGAGGTTTCTAAGCTAAAAGCCCTGGAACCTGGGAAGGTACGAAGGAGACAAGCGTCTCTGCGGGTGTGATGGAGACTTTCATCAAGGCTCGGGTGGAGGGGTCTCACAGCGGATCAGCCCAGTGACAACAGTGGCTCTAATGAGGACAGTAGCAGTAAAGCACCTCAGGGTGGATTCTTGGCTTGTGTGACTCCAGGGAGGGTGTCACATCCTCCTTTAATCATTAAAGGAGCAGGAAGACCCCCACCCCCCACCACCTCTCCCAAACTGACCCCCACCTTTCACCCGTCATTACCATTTAACCCCCCTGGCCTGTCTCTCCCCTGCAGCCCCCCCCAGCCATAGAAGCTCCTCAGCCAAACCCGGCCCAGCCTTCCTCCTCCCAGCAGCGGAGACAGACCAGTGGCTCCACAGAGCCTGATAATCGATGTCTGCCCCTCAGCACCCCGAGGCACAGGCCTTCCTCTTTAGCTCATATAAAGATGCCTGATGCACAAGCACACACACAGACACACACACACACACACACACAAAATCGCACATACACACAGATACACACGCACAATCACAGACATAAAGTATGCATCCATGTGTATGTGCACTTTAGTATGCATTGAAGAGGTACATTCAGACACTGGTCCCCTGACCCCAGTAAGAGGGGGTGCATTAATGCCGCCCACTGTCTCTGTGTCTCCATCCCTCCCTCCACTGTGCCGACGCAGACATTGACTGCTGGATCACAACCCCTTTACCTGAGTCAATATAGTCCCTGCACAGAATCGATTTGGCAGGGGAGGAGAGTGGAAGTGGGGACAGGGGGGGATGTAGCCGAGCAACAGGACTCTGAAATCCATAGATGGATTTTTGACTCTCCGCGCGCCGGTATTGTCAGTCACTCCCCTTTGTGTGCTGAGAATCCATGAGGGGAAAAAACTGGACTCAACAGGAGACGAGCAGACAGCGTTATCTAATGCAGACTGATTACACAGGAAGTATTCAGATACTAATATGTACTGAACTAAGAGTACTAATACCAATCCTAAAAAATAATTCACTAAGGTCCTGTATTTGAAACCGCACCAAAGTAAAAGGTACTAATAGTAAGAGTTGAACCCGGCTGCTACAGGATTTCACCCGCAGGTCATATCTGAAAACGGCTTAAGAGTTCTTATAGTGCAGTAAAATGTTTTACTATTCTATCTGATGTTTTCGGATCAATATGACGGCTCCATTCATGTGTATGTTGCATTTAACTGAAGTGGAGCTCATTTGAACTACTTTATATACTGCTGGGTAGTTTGAGCTACAAAAATGCATCATATTTTTTAGGCTCCCAAATTTTCAGCCCACGACCCCTAAAAATAACGCCTTAGGACTCACATGAGAGGTAGAAAGTTAGATAAATGCCAACACTAATGTAAAGTACAAGTGCCTAAACTGGTACTATTTGAGAAAATCTACTTAGTTACTTTCCACCGCCGGTTAAAAGTAGGATGAAAAAGAAAGGATACAGACTGTGCTTTATCCAACATAAAAACTTAAAACCTATTTCTGCTTTGTCTCCTTTCAAATCCACCTTTTATTTTGACTTCGCCTACTACTGTGCTGTAATTTAAATGACATCTGATCCAGGGTGGATTTAGTTTTCAGGCAATTTTTTCATTGCAACGGTAACTGGTGCCAATGAGCTCGATGAGTGAGGGGAACAAGGTACAGGAAAGTTGGTCATCAGACCTAAACCTCCTCCTTCGCCTCAGCCTCTTTTTTTTATGGCTCCGAAAACATGGCCAGAGCATCTTGGGGAACAACTGAGTGATGGTCTGCATGGAAACCAAAACTAACAATCACTGAAACTACTGGTGATTGATGCTCTGACCACTTTGTCCAGTTTATACATTTATATTGTATAGAAACAATGTGTCAAGTAATTCAGTAGGATTTTTTTTAAATTAGCAACTTTCAACGTGGACAGGAAACACTTCCTCTCTGAAAGTTCAGTATGGTACCTGACGTAAAAAAGACTTCTTGTCTAACTGTTTGAAAAGGTAAGGCTGGTCTTATTCTATATTTTTCTTAGGAATAGACCAAAACCAATAATGTGATGGTCCATACCTCTCTGTACTTCAGGCTTCAAGCTCATTGGCTCCAGCTGATTACCTAGTGGTCACAAATATATAGTTCCCATTTTAGAAATAGCTGGAAACTGTGGTTTACTACTCCAACAGAGGTGCACTACTTTCCTTTGCGGATTAATATCTATTCTGTGGTAGTTTCTAGACATAACCTTTTCTGAAATTTTAATTCTTGGAATTGTCTTAAACGGGTTAAGGGCAGACCATAACCGAGGATGAGGACGAGTTTCGTTGCAGCACATTTAGCATTTCTTCATGCCAGTTCATAGTGAGTGTTTCCAAGTGGAGTCCAGTTTAACCTGCGTGTGTCGGTGTGTTTTGTAGGGAAAAAAAATCCTCTCCTGACATATTTTCTGCAGAAATGCACCATGGTCTTTTGAAGCCAAGGGTTTGCGGTGTCACAGTATTAATTATGAATAAACTGTTTAGTTTCATCTTATTTTTGAAAAGGTTTCTTAAAACAGGGGGACACCTCAGATTATCATACAGTAAATGTTAATCAACAGGAACACCAGTGTATTTTTAGGGGAATACTTTTAGTTACACACATTTGTGCTCTCCTAAAATAGACAAGCATCAGATTTTTTTACTAGCAACAGCTCACTTGAATGCAGTGAGTAACTGCTCTTTGCTCCTTTCATTGTCAACCTCCATTGTCACTCACTTCCTTTGTGATTGTCTTTCAATTGTGTTGCATTTGTAGCTGTGTTTGAAATTGTGTTGTAGCCTTATTAGTTGTTTTGTACGTTTTTCATCCAAGAATGAGCTTGCTTGAGACGTGTCGCCCACCATACTATGACACAGAGGAATACAATACAGCAGGCTCTGGATATATGATATTTGTTAGTAGGAGATCTCTGGTGGTTTTGGTTTTCATGTGATTTGTTAACAAACAGAAAAATCTCCCCAGACTGATCCAATAAACTCATGCATGAACGCAGCCCCCTCCCTGCTGCCGCTCACAACAAGCTCTTGTTTTGTCAGTGTAATGGCTCAGTGTATGAACAGTCCACACAGACAGGAGGCCTCTCCTCTAACACGCTGCTTGTAGCATGAAATGACTTCACCAGTGGCGACAGCTTATCTCTCCCTTTGGATGGGATCAATACGCGCTCGCTCTCCTTGTTGACGTGAAACCTCAGGGACCTGCTATCGTACACACCGCAGTCCACCTGCTTTGGGTAAACACGACCCCCAGGGAGGCTGCTGGGACCGAGCTGTGGCTGCTTCTCCATATTGACCCTGACGGGACTGCGTTTTAATGCATAGACATGTTGTCATGCATTTGTCTCCCTGTGCAGCACAGGGGACTGGCGAAGAAAGGAGGACACAGAGTCTCTGCTATCACTCCATCTCAGACGTGACCTATTGTGTAAACAGCAGGAACAACCTGTTGGCTGCAGGTGGCGGGTCATATGGGTGTCAACATGCTAGTGGAACTCGCTGATCATATCACCCGAAGAGATCTATGCAGAGGAAAAGTGTTTGGATGCTGTTTGCACGCTATAGCGTCTGATACCAGGAGCATGAAGGACGAGAGCGTCGTCTGCATTTAGTTGATGTTTCCTCTGGGAACACTTCTGTCATTTGTTTGATCACAAAGACATATTGACACAACTGTAACAGACTGGGACGGACTGCAACAGTTGACCTTCACTAATGCTGTCGACTATCAAGTCAAGTGCTCAACCAGCTCCCTAAAGTTTTTACCAGTGCATTTGTTTCAACCCCAAATCTCCTTGTCTAGGATGATCTATGAAGAACTTGTATATCAAAACAATCCATGTTCACACAGATGTTTGCCTGTTGGAGCCCTTGTTGTTTGAAATGTAGCATCATAAAAAAATTCGGAGCTTGCAAACAAATGATGTGTCTGATTTACCAAACATTGTGCATTCTAGAGCCAATAAATGAAGAAATTCTGCCACTGTCCCAGAAAGAGAGAACTGGGCACAGGCCCAAGCTCCGAGGCTCTACCCCCAGATTCCAGATAATAAAAGCCTGACTCAGTTCAGATGATGTTATCTAATATATGATTTCTGACTCTGTGACACTGACCTTTAGATAGAAAAAAAAATCCAAATTCAACAAACGACAAGTTAAAAACTGTTCTCACCCAGGATTCAGGACGCTCTTGTTTTACAAAGCTGACTGTTTTTTTACACAAAAGTAATCTCTTAGTCTCAGTTTACTGTAGATAACTAAGAAAGCATGAGTTCAGAACAAATCTATTATGTGCTACTCCACTTTTAGGCCAAAGCTTGATTAAGCAAGTAATCATTGAGAATAGGTAGTGAAAAGCAGGGTGACCTTCTGAGGCAACGTTAAAATGCAATAAAGAATAATTAGAAAAAGAGTAAAAATATGATTTAAGTATATAGAAAAAGTTAAATGTGTTGGTTTTTGAATTTGAATTTAAAGTGTTGAAAAGGGTTAAGGGGTTGAGGGATTAAAAAGAGAGAAAAACAACAACGACAATCAAGACCAATTTGGAACTGCTAACTTCAGAGCTATGGAGACGATACTGTCTCTGCCTGTAGTTTGTGAGATAACACAGGATTTCCAAGGGTTATTGTCTCCTCTTCAGTGTGCGACTCCACTATTCCTTCATATCTGTTGTTAAATTGGTCTTCAATTATATTCCTTTAAAAATTCCTTCATTTAACTTGTTGAAACCTGCAGAGACCCAACGAAATGCAAGCTGTGCATTTATAGCAGACAATCTTTTTTTGTTGTGCCAGAGACAACGCTCTGATTGATTACAAAACACTAATGACCAATTGTGGGGGATATTTTCACCCTCATTGTTGTCTTCAGTACAAAATCAACCTGGGGAATGAGTTAACTGCATCAGGAGCCTCTGGGAGCTTCCAAACGTCTGGGAAAATGCACGAGGACGAAACTGCAGAGAAACTCCCCGCTGGGGATTTTGGAGAGCCGCAGTGAAATCCTGACACCCTCCAGGGTCGGGGCTTTCATCACCTAACTCCAGCCCAATTCCAGGCCCTTTGAGTAAAGTGAGAGGACTTGCTGAAATCCTGAAGAAAAATTATATCATAATTACTGTGGCTGCATTGAGGGCAGAGGCTCGCCTCAGATCCTGTATGCTCGGCTCTCACAATAGGTGGCCACTTTGCCCGTCTGAGAGGGATCCATATCACACGGACCATTGTGAGGGTCCGCACAAAGGCTACGGTGAGAGATACTTCATTACTTGAGTGTTTCACAGATCAGTTTCTTTTGTCCGCTTTCGCCATCGCCCCTGGAAAAAAATAAAAAATAAAACGTCTTGCACTGTTGACAAGTGACTTTCATTGCGACCTCCTGACCTGGTTGCATGTACACTGGAGTAGTCTTGTCTGTTTACACAGACGTACATATGCCAACACCCCGTGTAAACACATAAAGAGAGAAAAGCTCTTCTGTCTATATGCAGAGCCTTTAACGACGCTCACAGATGTCAACCAGAGTTTAACAGTTTGGGTGAGTGCTTACTAATTTATACGGGGCGCTCTGTGATTATGTTAGACTTGTGCTGTCTTTGACTGTGGATGGGTTTGGACTGAAGACAGAGTCTGAGGATGTTTTGGACTGTTTATCTGTGAAATGGCTTTCTTGGCTCTTTCATGTCAAAACACTCTCTCCGACTCTGTCATTAAATCTCTCTCAGTATCTTGCTGAAAGAAGAGTTCAGGTCGCACTGAAGGAAATATTGTAATATCATACTATACTAGTTCAGTGTCTGTTTGCCTGGCCTTTGGTGATACACTAGATCTACTTCAGAATTATTTATCCATGTCATTGGTGAGTCCTCCTTTAGTGAGTCTGTGTGCTGGACACAGTGTGCCAAGCTTTTTATAACCAGCCTATTGTGTTGAGTGATGTTAGAAAACGTTGTGTTCATCCTACCTGGTTTATCTGCAATGAAGATTTTGTAGTCAAAGTTTTCCCTGAAATGAAACTGAATTTGCTTTATAACTGTTCATGTGTGTGGTTTATATATAAGTTTCAATGATTTGCATCACATGTTGGCTATTTCAGCCTTCAGACGCCTCAGACCCAAGTTCACAAACTTTCAAAATAAAAGCTCTATAATGCCGCTCTATTCAAAGCATACAGCAGCAACTTACTGTACAAGGACGATGTAATTCAGAGAAAGTTGTTTTCATGGTGAAGATTGTCACCCACTATACCTCTGAATGTCTGTGTCCGATATAATTAAACACAAATAATTGAATTATCAAAATGATCTGGCAACAGAGTTTCTGATCAGAATCAGAATCAGAATTCGATATTACATCCAGATTCCAAATTCCACCAAAATTTACACTGCACTTTCTCAGGCCATTGACAGTACATATGCCACGTCGGTAAGCTGATAAGATGAATGGTTGGATATTGGACATGCATTCCACATACATATAGACAGACAGATGGGCAGCTAGACTTTTATGGTATTAGTAGATAGATATATTAGTCCTTCAGCATTCTTCTCCTGCAACTATTTGTTCAGAACGAACATAAAACCTTCCCCAAAGACAAAGATAAAGCTGAGGCAAACAAAGGTGCTCCCTCACTCATAAAAGTGTCTGAAACACTCCTGCTCTGTAGTTCTGAAACTACATTTAGACTTACAGGCTGGAGGCCAACGCTATAGTGTTGAATGGACTTCTTCTTTTTGATATTTGTAATTGTTGATCACTGATTATCCCAAAAAAATCATTATCACATAATACTGTCTGTAGCTATCAGTGTTTTATTATTATTTTGCTTTTACAGCCTTAAGATGCCACAAGGTTCTGCCGCTGTCCTCTTTACATTCCTGCAGATCTCTATCCTGCTCCCACATCCTCCTTTGGAAATCCACTCAAAGAGAGAGAGAGAGGAAGAGTGAGAGGAAGAGAGAGAGAGAGAGAGAGAGATAGAGAGAGAGAAAGTGAGAGAGAGAGAGAGAGAGAGAGAGAGAGAGAGAGAGAGAGAGAGAGAGAGAGAGAGAGCAAATATGAAGGGATCATATTGACAGTTATTTCTGTGTGGCTGGCTCCAGGCAAATTAGATTGAATGGCCTGGAAAGTGAGTTACTTCAATCCAATTAGGTTATGATCAGCCACTGGTGCGGGCAGTGGGGGCCACAGCGCTGGGCTACTGGTGGAGAAGTACGGGGAGTCGAAGGCGAGAGAAGGGCCGGGTGCTAATGTCTGCCCTAACTCAATAGAGACGCTGCCACACGGCTTTGGCTGGTCGCTCTCGCTCTGTCTGATTGACCACTCCATTAAAACACTGACATGACCACTCTGTGTGTGTGTGTGTGTGTGTGTGTGTGTGTCTGCGGGAGTTGTATCCTTCAGACCACAAACATAGCCAAATTCGTTTTGCAGCTGGGCTTCACGTCACTCTATTTAAAGCATTTAAATTCTGCATTACACAAATTGCTGTGACGTTTGCTTTGATTGAATGATGCACGTGTGTCGCAGCATGCTCGGGAATGCACATTCTGCGTTGAATTCTCTGTCGTGCTCTGGGTAAATCCCAGGCGCCCTCGGCCCTACTGTCTCTCTCTCTCCCTCCACCAGTGGGATGTGAATAATGGAGTAATTACAGGAAGCAAGGCCTGACCGCTAAACATTTTCCTAACCAGAGGATCTGGGAGAGGGATTCTCCAGTTGAAGAGAGAGAAGAAAACAGAGGGAGATAGAGAGAGAGAGAGAGAGAGAGAGAGAGAGAGAGAGAGAGAGAGAGAGAGAGAGAGAGAGGCGCAGGGCCTCTAATTTTCAATATCTGGATTAAAGATTTGCACTCCTCAAACAGTTTGTACTGTAGCAAATTAAAGAACTTTGTGTTTGTGTGTCTGTCCATGTCCTAGAACAAACAACAAGGAGGTGGAGAGGGAGTTGTTGTCAATTTGAAATCCTGGGTTTTTATTTCCAACATGAACATGAAGCCTCTTAATCCAAAGGGAATTGTTTGAGTCGAGACACCTGAGAGGGGCAACATGCGAGGGTTCCCTCTCCCCGGACGGACAGAAGTGTAATAGTAGCTGAGCACATCAACCAAATAACAGTATTAACAACATTGATTTGAAGAAACAGTTGTTAACATAATGGAAAGGTGTGTCAATGTTTAAAGTATTTATACATAGGAAAATGTTTGATAGAAATGAGGGGAGCAGCAATTAAAATTGATAAATGGGGAGTTATTGCCAGTAATGGTAGAATATGTGAGTAGACATATTGTATATCAAGCAGTCTTGTTCTAGTCTTAGTCCATGATCTGCTCCCACCATGATCACGATCCACAATTAGAATCCACCATCACGATCCACTATCCACCATTACATTTTTACATGTCATTTGGCTGACGCTTTTATCCAAAGCAACTTACAATTAGTACACTCAACATTCATGATCTCTGATTCGTGATCCACCACCATGAATGTTGTGGAAAATACCAAGGTGCGCAGTGACTGCAGTGAACAATATGATCCTCCACTGCGGATAGTGGTTAATGAGCATGTATCTGGTGGAAGTTGAGACTGTGCATTCATTTACTTGGTAAACCCCTTCTGGCTCCATAATGACAATTCTCATGAGAAGACTCAAAGTCGACGGTGTAGGAAAGTAACATAGTCCATTAATCCAAGTATTGCTCCTAAAGCTACACATTGCAAATGGTTGGTGCATGGAGTATTCACAAACTAAAGCACAAGATGTTTTCCTCTGGACACACAGGAAACATAAACTCAAATAAAAGAGTAAATACTGGACTTACTTTGCCAGATGATCAGAAACCTGATACATTAGCCAAATCAACTTAATTAGCTGTGAATATGTCAGTGACATGTTTACAGCTTATTATGCTGCCACCAAGTGGCCAAAAATGAATTAATATGGTTCAATTCCGAGGTACACATGGACAACACACACACACACACACACACACACACACACACACACACACACACACACACACACACACATACACACACTCACTCACATACACTCAAAGCTTATGCCCTCTGACCCTGGCTGTGGCGCCCTGCAGGGCCCAGGGGTCAGCCCTGGGTGTCCTTGCTGCTGTGTCTCCGGATGGGTCAGAAAATCCTGGGCTGCCCCCTCTCTTCTCCGTAATGACCCCTGAGGACCCAGAGGTGGCATTTCCTCTCAGATTAGTGCTAAAAATACTGACGCCTCCCCTGGAGCCGCGGCCCCTGGGTGATCGTGATGGAGGGAGGAAGGAAGCATCTTTTCCTGCCTTTCTCACTCCTCATGATTCATTTGTCATCCCTCTCTCTCTCTCTCTCTCTCTCTCTCTCTCTCTCTGCTTCGCTCTCTCTTCATTCTGTCTCTTTACTTTTTTTTTTCACTGATGGAAAACTTTTTTGTACACTTAAACCCCCCCTCCACCCCCCCCCAAAACATGAACCCACTTCACCTCTCCCAGGAACACCCATGACATGGAAAACTCTTGAAACCAAATTTCATTTGAACTGACAGCAAACAAGACCATAAAAGCAAGGTGGAGGGTGTTTTGTAGGCAGTCTGTGTGTGTGTGTGTGTGTGTGTGTGTGTGTGTGTGTGTGTGTTTGTGTGTGTGTGTGTGTGTGTGTGTGTGTGTGTGTGTGGTGTCGGTGGGGGGAGGGGGGGGGGTCACCGATTTCTAACCTCTGTCGTGGACTTGAGCTAATGCCCAGACACACTCATATATAAACACGACATTAGCACGTTTATGTCCTGGTCCAAATAAGAAGGAAAAAGAAAAAGTTGGCTGGCCTCAGCATCGGCCTAATCGTCCCCTTACGCCCGGTAATTACTGAGTGTGTAGACCTGAATTAAGAGATTTCCCTGGTTAAACAGGGTGGCACAGTGTAGCTCCGGGACGCCGCTTAAATCCTCACTAGGCAAGCAAAACACGATTAAAACGGAAAATTAAATGCAATTACTTTTTACGATTTATTTGACAGACGTGACAAAACTTCCTCCTGTGCCGTATACAAGATTATTATAGGATTATATGTAAATGATGAAAACACAGCGATTTGTCTGGCTCATACTTTGAATCAATGTTTGCTCGTGGGAATGCTTGAGTAATGTCAGATACAAGGCTGGAATATGTGCGTTCAAAGACGGATTTTAGAGCCTCTCTCGTTACGGCAGTTGATCTCACTGACACACACTCGCCGCAGAAAATGAATGGACATCCCAGCAGTTTTGTTGAGCGTCGGCTTTATGCTGAAGCCGTGCACGCAGGAGCTGTTGAAGTGTGTTCAATGCAGAGATTAGCGGATTGTTTACAATAGAGCAGGTGCATATAAAGATGTTTAATTCTGTGATTGATTTTGTATTCAGAGTCCACACCCATCACAGAGTAAATACTCTGATCCACCTTTGACAAGCTGACAGGAAGACGGGCGCTTTGAGCGGCGGGGCAAATGGGGATAAAGAAGAGAAGCCTATCGTTCAATCAGGACAGAGAGTTTAGGTACATCTTCAGTGTTTGGATATCTCACTGTGCATGCAGAATAAGAAAAACAGAGAATGGATTGTTTGTTTTGGCTTTTTTCTTTTTAGCTTTAGGAAACTGGGTTGCAATTGTTTACACTGTCCCCGTAGGATCCTGGATTGAATCCAAGTTTGGCCGGAGTGTATGGAGTTTGCATGTTCTGCCCATGTCTGTGCACTTTTTATCTTAGCTTCCTACAGCTGTCCAAAGACTTTCGCTGTGAAGCAATGTCACTTGAATCAGTGTCAGCTCAGGCTGAAGACGGCGTTTGAAAATAACAAAGTTAAAGGAAGAAAAAAGTGAGTTTACCTCTTTAACCTGATCTTCATCTGCTCGAGCCATCAGTCACTATGAGCACCTGAATCTATGACTGACCTGTTGGTTCTGTTTGTGAAAGCTGTCCATCATGAGTCAGACAATGTAAATGGAGTTTGATGATCGATTGATGGAGAATTTTATAGGTTCTTATGTAGGACAGGAAATACATCCCTCTCAAACGATGTAAATGTCCCTGCCCACACGCTTCCATACGTGCTTTACGTTGACATGGTTGTTAAGCAATACATCCAATAGAGGGCAGCTCAGAATTGTCACTTTCTGACAACAACAAACTTGACAATTGTGGCGGAGATGTTCCAATTGTCTACTGGCCAAGTCTCTCTTCAAAAAGTTCCTCCATTGTTGAAATTTTCTTCTTCGTGTCCGATGTATTGGCTATAGTGTCCTCCCATGGTTTCCGATGGTATTGCTACATTTAGTCTGTTTCATTCAAACTTGGCTTTTTCGTTGTCCAAAAACCTGTTAAATCTATCTGAGGCTTTTCAAGCTAAAACTTCAGAAGCAACCCATTTAGTACTTCAAACATGATCGGTAAATCATAAAATCAAGTCCCAAATGAATCAATGAGGAGAGGAAACAGAGGTCACTTGCACCATCTAAGATGGAGATTAACATTTAATTTATTGCCTAAATTTAAATTTCAGATTCTGGAACATGCCATTAAGGCACAGGGCAGTCACATTCCCACTGCTCACAATGATGCCTTTGGATCATATTTGTGTTTTAGGTCATAACAATTATGGTTTTGGTTATGCTAAGCTGCTTTGTGACTCATTTCACACATGTGATATTTCTCTTTTAAGACCTTGTTAATACCTATGACTCATGTTTCCAGTTCTTTACCAAACTGAAAGCACTGCTTTGTCAGGGAATTGAAGTTAAATATATACGGGAGGCTTTTCTACAGATTCATTTTTGACTTGGCAGACCAACTGATCTTTTTATTTATGTGTTTACTTCTTTTTTTATATATTATGGCTGAGGCTGAAGCTTGGTTCCCTGAAAAATGGTGTTTACAGTTTTTTCTTAAATCTTTCTACACCATCTCTCTCTATCTACCACTTCCTTGTTTGCACTCATTTTCTCAAACATTGGAGGTCTGCCTCTTGTTCTCACTCCTGCTTGCGCTCACTTTGTTCTCCCTGCTGCTGCTGCTGTCTCAGCTGCAGTCCATATGATCTCTCCGTCAACGTGATAAGTCGATTTTGTAATTCACTGTGTTTTCAAAGCCATTATTATGAAGCCGAATCCTGGCCTCACCACGTTAGGAGACAATTTACAAGAGAGCTCATTTCGTGGAGCCCTGTCTAGGTCTGTTAGGGAAGAAGAAGAATAAATCACAGTGGAGACAGACCAAGTGGATAATAGCTGGAGACACACAAACACACACACACACTCTCACTCACATATTACTTTCTTGTATACACACACATTGTAGTGGCCTGCAAGCAATACACTAAGGGTTTTTGGAAAACCGGCACATAGTTCTTATTATTGGTTTAGGAGGCAATTTCACATTTCATTAAAAAAAATGTCTTTGAAATCACTGTTTATCTATTATGTAAGACAACAGTGATTGATCGACCCACTGATGCAGGGAGCCAATAGAAGAGTCTGGAGCAGCCACACTGAGCTTTTAGATGAAGAGCTGCAGGCGACAGGTTGCTCACCTCCAGCTCCTCAGCCAGGAGACCAGCTTTGTTCACAGACTCATAGTGTGCAGGATTAGATCAGATCATTGTCACTCAAAGAATCAGGGAAGAAGCCAGATAATTATCTGAATTCTTCTTTAAAATGACAAAGGTTGCTTCACTGGCCCCAGATCTCTGTGACCTGAACTTATTAAAACATATTTGCTCTTAACACCAGTGTCGCCTGATCCACTTTGACTGAAATGTTTGACTTTATCCCTTTAAAATCTTAAAACTCTGCCTTTGCGGAGTTAAAAGGATTCATTAAATGGTGCATGGTATATCTGTGTTTGCTCACTTTAAATAGTTGCAAACAAGTTTTGATTAAGTGTTAATTCACAAAGTTCTGATGTCGTAGATTCACTTCTTCATTTACTTTCCTTAGTCTTCCTGAAAAATTTATATAGGATAAGCTAAGCTCACTTCCTATCAGATTTGTTGATTGAGGAAATAGGGCATGGGAACACATAATAGAATAAAATAGACAAAATAATAGAAATGTAAAATTTTGATTTAATAAAAATACAAGGAATATGTAAATAACATACAACTTTCACTGATGGAAGATGATGAAGATGGAAATATTGTTTATAAAGAAATGTATTTTAGTAAAGTGCAGTGCCAAAGGATGATTGCACGAAAATGTATCTGCATTTGTGAATTATGTATAAGGAGATATTATGATATACATTATGAATATAAGTTAAAAAAATGAGTTTGTTTACTCTTCACTACTGCACTTGATTTGAAATATGTTGTGATTCTAACAAAATTAAACATACATTTTCCCAAGGATGGCAGCACATACATTATTGGATCCTTCTTGTTTATTTCCCCGATGTCCATGACCTCTGTTTCATTTAGTCAGTGACCAAAAATCTGCCACTTCAGTTATCCTGCATCTGTCGAGAATAATCTGAAATAGAACATTACCTCAGCTCTCAGGGGCGCTTAATTTAAATCAGTTTACAATATTTCTAATAGCGATAGATTCGCTTTCTCATCACTCCACATGATGTGTTTAAACAAGTATTTAGGGCGTCGTGAAAGGATTGTGGTGTCTGTGTCTAATCACACAGAGCATTCAAACTGACCAACTGTCCCATCTCATTAAGTCGGGCTGTGTTCCTCTCACATATCTGCGCTGCCACATCCCTGGAGCGACAGCATCCGTCTAGGAACAGAGGCTGGTTTCTCTCCTCCGGGACAGGCTGGTGCCAGGGAGAGCGCTGTGGGTAAACGTCTCACCCCCCCTCACCACCCCAGCAAACAAACCACTAACAAACCTGCCGGGGCCCCAGGCACCAACACAACCGCCGGCCCCAGCCCCTCAGTCTGCTTGTGTCAGCTGTGGCTTTGTGTGTGTGTGTGTGTGTGTGTGATTGTCTGGGTGGAGCAAGAAAAAAAAAAAAATCCCCAAACAAAATGTGTTTGTCTGTACAGGTTTGGCAAACTACCTTGGAAAAATGTGTTAATGCTCTCAGTTCAAAAAAGGGGTGTTTCACCTGTTCTTACCATTCTGCCAATGTTGTTTCAATGTTTCATGCTGGAGACCATGTTCACTTTTTACCTCCGCCAACAAGCTTGTGTCTTCATCTACTTTTGTTTGTTTTGTTTGTTAGTTAGCAGGATTACATCAAAACTACTGGACGGAACAAAATCAGGTATATGGGCTAATATCTATGAATGTTTGTAATTTGGTGCAGCTGGATTGAATTTAAGGGGACTGTTGGGCTTTGTGCCAATCAAGGTTATTTTTAAGATTTCACATGATAATATCTGCTCATCAGCAGGAAATATCTCCAAATTAATCAAATTTATTTCACAGGTAGTTGGTCATGATCTTTCACCACATTGAGTCTGGTTCTAGAAGTCTCTTCTTTTGTCTCTCCACAGTCGTTTGTTCTTGTAGGAACTGTTGGGAGGGTCTTGACCAGATGGAATTGAATGATGAGTGACTCAAAGTCAACAGTGTCTGTACAAGTTCTGTGGGATTCAAAAATACAATCCTCATAGCACAGTGGTGGGATGTAACAAAGTAAATTTACTTAGTTACTGTATTTAATGTATCTGTTTTTTAATTAAGTAGATCTATCTCCACTTCATATATCAGCAAATATCTGTACTTTCTACTTCAATACATTTTTTAAAAGCACTGCATTACATATAATTTTTTAAATTTTTTATCATGCAGCAAGTACATTTAGAAGCAAGTACTTACTTGCTTTTATACAAGTAGAAAAGTTAATATGCTACTTTTCTACTTGAGAATTTTTTGGTTTATATATTTTTTAGTAAAACCTTCGAGTACATCCTCCACCACTGTTATGGCAGCACAAGATAAAAAGCCAGACGGTCGGACTCAGTATTCAGATTCATGCCATGACAGTCAAAACTAAATTGAAAGGCACTGCATCCTGTCGTCTGTGGTTAAATAAGAGCTGACCTGCTGCAGGTCAATAAAACAAGAGGGCCATTATGAGCCAATACGCCTTTCATGAGTATCTTTATTATATCAAGCGGTGTGTGGAGGTGCCAGCCTTTTATAACTATCATCTGAACTTGACAACATGCCCCCTGCTATCAAAGTGTTTAGTCTGACTGGTTTCTCGGCACTTTTTCAGAGTCTACTTAGCCTCTTTACTGTTTATTACAGAGGACAAATCAAATGTAATTATGCATCACAGTTTGCAGTGAAAAAGGGGGCCACCAACTGTGTTACCCACAACGAGTAAATATGCTACTCTCTGTTTGTCATTAAGAGCTCTTAATATAAAGCGAAAAGTAACTTTGATATTTTCATAACGTCTATTTTGGTTCCTAACTGAGCTGCCTGCTGGATCTTCAAAGTTCAAGGGAGGTTGCTGAAGCACGGAGGTTATTTTTAAAGCGAGTTCTTGGTTTGGTTTGTTATATGATGACATCTTACAGTGTGAGCTGTATCTGTGCGTGTCGAAACCGGCAAACAGGCGCTTAAAAAGCAGCGATTAGCTTTAACGAGAGGGGAGGAAAATTAATAGAAATCCCTTTGACAGTTACTCAAAGCCATTTCTCATGAAATCGGCAGAGAAAAACACTCCCAGGGCGGCGCACGTCTACAATGAGTGGCATGAAATTACGCAGTACATGTGCACAGTTGCACCGGTTCAGTGCCTGAGGTGGATCCAGGAACGGCACTTCCTGTTGAACAAAGCACAGCAGCGACCTGTAAGACTTAATTAATGTGTCTGAGTCAACGTGTTGCTGACATTTACGCGAGAGGAATAAACAATTAGACATTTTTTTCTCCACACGTCTACAAGCTCTCGCTTTGTGACATACGAGGGCGTGCAGCCAAGAGCAGACATCACACCCACACGCCAGCGCCTGGGGGGTGAGAGAGGGCGAGGAGGGATTTTGGAAAGTAACGTTCACTTGGCCCATCCGACGTTTAATACACACCACTGGGAACGCAGAGCGAGCATGAATCATGCAGTAATTAAACCGGTTTCCAACATCTACTGGAAGAAACGGGTGCTGCTGCCATAAGCTCACATTGAACTGAGAAAAAGTCAGTGTTGTGTCAATGAAAATCTAAATGCGTCCACTGATGAGTATGTTTGCTTTTTCATATAAATATATATATTTTTTAATATAATTTTTTACAAGAGGGTGGGGTGCAGAAACAGTTCAATAATAATTGGTTTTTGTTTTGCTTTAGCCTGGTGGATGGGAGTTGCCACGCTGAAGAACGAACTAGGTGCCAAAAGCGTAAAGATTCATTGTGACTTTATTTCAAACGCTTACCTAATGCTAATGTTTCATTCATCCAACACAAAGTAAATCAAAATTATTTTGGACCCATTTCTTATTTCAATCTAAATTTGGTGTGCAGTGTGTTATTGCTAATAAGTATTTATCAAGCATTTGTAATGAATTTTAAAACAAAACATATTGCATGATCCTTTGAGGACCATATATGTGTCCAACAAACTTCTCAGCTGTTCATACAACAGTGATCTCAGTGGTGGAGTAAAATAATTTGTAGTTTCCGTTTGGACCAAAAGAAGCGACCGACATACTGTCACAGACACTGTCATCTGTAGAGCTGTGCTGCTATAGAACGAGTCAAAATGTACTCTAATCAAGTCTACAGTCAAATAACATAATATAAACCTTTATTATTTTTGTATAAAATGATATATCATAGGTCAGAGCTACCTCGTATTGTGGATGTTATCTCTAATATTGCATCGATCAAAAATTCTCTACATTTGGGCCATTAGTTATTTCCCAATACCTCAACATAGTAATATTGAATAATATTATATTCTAGATTCCATTCTTGATATGTCTGGTATATGAGAAATCTATATTAATTAATAGACATTCATTCTACAGTTTAGGTCAGCTCCAACAAGTTATCCTTCTTCAGTTTAGTTTATTTGACACACTAGAGGATGGAGTAAAGATGAGACCAATCAAAAAGGGAGAAAATACAACTGGTCAGCTTCATGGATGGCTACCATCTTCTTCTATTGTCTTCCTTTATTTTCCTTTATTTTAAATTTTTTTCTTGTAATCTGAACAACAGAGACGAGGATGTGCCGTGAGCTGGACGGAGCAAATACATCACATGCCAACTGTAACTGTGATCAGGTTAATATCATATCTGAATTCCATCTGGAAACAAAACACAAATTATAAAACAGATTTTTAGATCCAGTAGCTCTCCACCTCTTCATCGTGGTTGAACTTTCAAACCTAAATTCAGCAAAACCAATCTATAAAAAACAATGAGAAAACCAGAGCAGGTCAATAGTAACAATAACTTGGGGAGTTTTTCAAAGTGTGGCAACAGTGGGGCTGTTTTTAGAAACAACATTATGATTACATTAGCCGAGCCTGGTCGTCCAGAGTCAGAACTTCACTGCGGTTCTTGTTGCTTTGCGACCAAACCTGTTAACAACCTTGATTCCGGCTTCAGCTGCGGGCTGGTGTGTTGAGAAGTAGACAATGAGGTTCCGCAAATCAAACCGAATCCTTTTATTCAGCCAACTCACTGTGCATTGTTCCCGAGGCAATTACACGTCCATCTCGTGTTAGGACACAATGGGAGCAACACAAACAGAAATGTGATATTCCTTTGAGTGGTTCACTGTCCGTTCAGCCTGGGAGGCAGGGAGGAGGGGGGAGAGGCTGTGCTGTCCCTGTGTGTGAGCAGGGTGTGTGAGAGCATAACAATCGTTTTTAACTCAATGCTACCTTCTGTCCACGAATCAGCCCTGTGCTGCTCTGAGCTCTAAGAGGAGAGGAATGCTGGACTCTCTTATCCGGAAGCTATTAGTTGCTATGGCTCCAGGTTTATGATGCCACGGGAGCAAATGGGCGAATATGATCGCGCGCCACCCTGCTGGATTATTGATAATTGGGAAATATTTATGGTGCTCCTTGGAGGTAATGGGTCAGCCTTATTTACCCAGGCTTTACTGCTCTTATGGCAGGGAAATAAAGCAATTACCAAGTCCAGGGCAAACAACTTGCTGGTCCCTCCCTGTGTGTGTGTGTGTGTGTGTGTTTGTGTGTGTGTCTGTGTGTGTGTGTGTGTGTGTGTGTGTGTGCGTGTATCGACACAGACAGCTCACCTGCCAAATGCCATCTGTCTTTTCACATGATCAGTACTGACATTTCACTTACCAGTTCATGGAAATTTAATTTTACAAATTTATTTTATGTGCAGGCTTCCTCCGCTGCTTCCACAGTCTATTTATATTGTTGCGTGTATTTCCTTTTGGTTTTTTATTCTCTCAATTTCCCTCCTTGCAGTTTAGAAAGACAAACTTAGATGTTTTTTACGATCCGAGATCGAGTTCATTCTTGAGGTCGGAAACAGCAATTTGCTTTATGTGACCTGGAATCACTGGGACAATATGCTTCGCTCCCAGTGGAGGATGTGAGATGTATTCCCTTAAATGAATAGTTTGACATTTTGGGACTCAGCTGAACCAGCTGTGGAGTAACTTGTATGACAGATCATTTTTTAGTTAAACACCTTGCAGGGATCTCCTTCAACTGTTCAGAGCCAAGAAATAGTCTGACACATAATCCAGAATTACACTCTGAAGTGTCATTTTTACACTTCGGGGTATTTGTACATATTTTTCTTTTCTTTAATTAACATACTGATCAGTTTGCATTGTTGGTTTTCCAGGGATAAAGGTACATCTTGTAATTTTTTTTTAATTTGTTTCTAGACACACTCTGTATGGATGTGGGCCTGTGTACCAGTTCTATCAGAGTGCAAAGTGCTGAGTATTAGTTTTAAAAAGCACCCGAAAAAAAAAACAACATTTCATTCATAATGTTAAGTATTCATGAGTAAAGAATGCAAAAGAAAAGGAAAACCTTAGCTGGAAGGTGCACAGAATGTGATCTTATTTTTTATTTCCAAGTCCTGCCCACTTGAAACCAAAGAAGCTTAAAATAGAAAATGATTACTGAAATCCCTCATCTGAAATGATCAATGTTGCATAATAAGAGGTTTATTGTTTATAATCTTTTAAGATTATACAAAAACTTGATGTTAGCACTAGTTTCTAGATACTAGAGGGTGAATGTTCCCTTTTAATTATGATACTTTAAATTGAATGTTAATGCCACATGCCTACACCCTGTCTGGTATTTCTGGTATTATAATCTAGCCCCAATAACAAAAAATAAGTCTCCACTCAAGCTCAGCAAGAGAACATCTCAGGTGCTGCCTATGGCACAAGGTCCATTTTGTAGTTGATCTGAAGAGTTTTTAAATGTTCATATATATATATTTGTGTTGCAAACATTTTAATTTCTTCAATTTCCAACAACTTAGAAAACAATTTCTTCTGCTGTGGATAATATCAAGTGATCAAAAGCTCCTGGCCAAATGGCTGAATTTAATAATGGGCCCCATCAGCTATATTTGCAGGCGATAACTATTTGAAATATATAGAATACCGCTCCTGCACTGTGTGTGTACACCTTGTGGCTTGAGGGGCAGTTACACAGTTATACTTTGGGCCTGTTACTGAGAGACACCCTAGGGTATGTTGCACACGATGCCTCCCAGTATATATTTAGACGGTGGGAGTTTTTCAGAAAGCTCCACTCCGATGTATAACAAGAGCTGGGACTGACAAATATTTGGACCTGGACCCACATAATTACCAATCACCGCAAACATCCAGTGTCCTATTGCTCTGTCTGCATTAGCTGACACATTACACAAAATATGCCTTCCTGGTGTGATATCATATAACTGCTGTCTTCCAACAAGCCTTCCAGTTCGTCATACAAACACAGATGCTGCATTTCTGCTGGAGCGGCTCTGACTGCGGCAGGTGGGCTTTCAAACAAAGATGGTGTAAATGTGAGAGCGAGTTATCGGCTCCAGCAGAGCTATGCGAGGCCTCCAGACAGGCCCGCGTTGATGTGAAAGTGTTGCCCCCCTTCAGTGACCCCGGAGCAGAGGGGGGGCTAAGAGGGGCAGGCGGGGCACGCCAAAGACCCTGGGTTTGATGGTTATCTGTTGGGTAGAGTTACAGCGAGCGCTATGGGGGCGTTGGAGGGTGGTGGGCACTGGGACTCGCCCCCCTCTCTGGCTTCTTGTCTGCTCACAGAGGGAGCCAGTGTTCTTACAGGGGTGCGTGGTCTCACCTCACATCGCTGCCACACAGCCTCAGTCCGCTCCAGGGAAAAGAAGAATCTGAAACAACTGCTGCCTCCAATCGAGTCGCCAAGCTCCACTTGTCTTTCACACACACACACACAAACACAAACACACACTCAGACAAGTATCGACAAAGAGACTTAAATGACAGTGTTACAAGCCATTCAGCCTTGAATAAAAGTGCAAATTTACTACGGGGCGTGCACTGGGAGAGGCAACGTGCTTTTACTTAGAGGGGAACTCCGCTGATTTTACTCATCAAAGTTTGTTTTTAGCTTGAGTGCTACGAGAAAAACGTGTGTTTTCACAGGGAGCTGCACACAATGTCCCAGAGTGAAAAAACGCTGGTGATGCGGAGTTAGAAAGAAGGGATCTTACCAGATCTCTATATCCCAGTCCTCACGTACTGTGCTTCTGCAAGCTTATCACATACGTTCAATCTCAAATCATTGTGCACCATCTTGCTACAGTTTCCGGGTTGAACAATACGTTGCTTGTAATGGTGTGGAACAAGATTCAAGGTACGTATTCTCTCGTTTTGGTGGGTTTGTCAGAGGTGTTTTCCTACCTGTAGCGATGTGAATAGAAATCCTGTCGTATTAAACAGGCAGTGACACAATGGATTCTGAATAACTCGTCTGATGCTCCTTTTTTGGTGTTCACTCGAATTGAAGATGTTACAAGCAGCTATTGCAGATGGCAAAAGCAGAGACTGTAACGTCAAGCTTATTTGAGCATTGTACACATATTTAAACCCTCTTTCAGAGGGTTTAAATATAGACACCTAAGACATATAGACAGCTAAGGCCGAATGGAAATAAGATGGTCTTGTATGAAATGGATTTCTGTGACTAGCATCACCAGGTTGTCCCACCCTCAACTGAGGTTCTGACACAACAAGAACGTTCTAATGACCTTCGGTTTGTTAACATCTTTACGGTTAGCTCTCCAGTTGAGTTGAAGCCTGATACTTAAGCCCAAAGTCATTACCTCTTTTAGAGACAGTAACTGAGGCACAGTGAGTCCTGAGATATGTCGACCCTAGAAGGATCCTCCCGTTGGAACTTTTGTTTCTCTGTGAAGGACGAACGCTTTGTTGGGACACATTTGGAGGACCCCGTGATGCTGTGACACAGTCAGTCTTCAGATGGAGCCTCCGAAGATGCCGCCCCGGAATTGAGACACAGCTACAGATAACATAGTGGAACAGCACAGAATAATCACCAGACCATGCAGTTCCCTTGAAACTCTAACATCACCTATGGTGTTCAAATCACAGCGGCAACATTTAAACTGGACGTAAGTAAAATATCTCACAGTTCAGGTCATTGTCTTCACTTAGAGTGATGCACACGAGCGTTACGCAAGATTTTGCGGCGAATACTAGATCAAATAGTGTGTTACGATGTGTATTTCTTGGCTGTGCAGACTCTCAGGGGGGGCGTGCTGGGGCCTGTCTGGATGGCAAGTAGTCATCAGCGTCCTCCTCATCCTGAGAGCAACATGTTATCACGGCTACCATCACAGCTCACCTCAAAGGGAACTGCAATCTGGTGGGAGGCAGGGGGGTGGGGTGTGGGGGGGGGGGGGGGGGGCTGCGTGGTGCGGAGTGTGTGTTTGTGTATCATGTAGGAACATTACACGACCACATGATCACATGTAAGCAGGTTTTGGAGCCTACTGTTAAAGCTTGTATGAAAATCCACCCAGCTCCATTCATGTGCAATGTCCCATTATCCACATTAACTATTTTTAAGAGCATTTATAATTGAGTTTTTTTTAACTGTTATACAATCAACCACATTCCAAACCCTAAACATACCCTGTATAGATTTAGTTTGCACACATACCCACACACAAACACGCAAACACAGACACACACACACACACAGCCTGGCTGGTGTTGTGACCCATAAGCCAGAGCACATGACCAGAAATCAGTGATCTAATGAAGCCTGCACTGCTTGACTGCCTGACTGGTCTGGAAGTGACTGGAGGTCGCATAAAGGCCAACATCCCATTAACCCACATTCCACTTTATATAACCACATTTGCTCTGATCCCATTTACAGCAGCCTGTTAACGTCAACACGCAATCCACTCCTGCTCCTGAATGATCCTGCTCACACCATTTACATTCAAATCACTCCTATAGTACTTGAGCCCATTACGAAATAATACAGCAGAGAAACCTTTATCCAATAAGTTACTTTCTGTCACTACCTTCAGAGAGGAGGTTATGTGTTCATTGCTGTTGGTCTGTTCTCAGGATTATACAAAAAACACAGTACCAATTTCAATGAGACTTGGTTGAAAGGTCAGGTTTGGCCTGAGAAAGAGTCCATTCACTTTCAGATTTTGATTTTATAAAGTGGCGAGATCCAGCAATTTGTGTTACCACTTTCAATGATGTATTGATAAAGGGAATTTATCAAAAGTGTTGAATTTCTCCGGAAATATTGCTGAAAAAATAGATGAAACACATGTGTTTAGGGGACTGATATGAATGTATGTTGGAAGTATGTGCTCACGAGTGCCTTGCTGCTCTAGAAATGGGGTTCTAGGTTCTATTTTGTTATTTGTTTTGGTGTATTTAGTTTTAATCTTTTTTCCCTAGTATGGTCTTATTTTTAGGCTTTAACACAGGATGACAGTACATAGATTAAAGTCAGAGGAAATTTCCCAACAAATATCTATGTCATAATACTGAATCCCCATTTCTCCATTGCAGTACGTGTACAAGCCAAGGTTGAGTTAGGAAACTAGATAGATAACAACTGGAGGAAGGTGCAAAGTATCTCTTCCTCAGCCTGGTCTCCCTGTTGCATCTGGTATCGAGAATAAATTATTCTGCTGACAACATTGTCCGACAACCGAAAAAAAGTATTTCCTTCACCCTGCAGGATTTCCCTCACATCATGTAATGTCACAATGTCAGAGAGTCATGTTAAACAAGTTTCTAATAAAGAGGTAAATGTATGTAAAAGGAACTCCTGAGAGACTAAAGCTGAAGCAATAGATTTAAATGTTTGCATTTTCTGCTCTCTCAAAACTGTCTACATTAGTATTATGGTGTAGGAGTCGATGGGATGAACTAATCAGGAGATTTATCATGTGTCTACTACAATAGGCTTTTAACTAACTCAACAATTCTACAGTGTTTAACTATCAATCAATCAATCAATCACATTTTATTTGAATACCCCATATTCACACTATCAACATAAGATATTCTATTTGCACTACAATTGCTATTTACCACATTTTCTATGTGCAAACCATTAATAAATAGAAAAACTCTTATGTATATGGATTCGAATTAAACAAATAAATATACTGAATCTCTCAAACATGAATGGATGAATTTGAGAAATTACTATTACACTCAATATCAATTATGTTGTGTTATACTTTCAGAGTTTCCTTGCAGAACCTCAGCAAGTCGTACTCACAGGCACTTGTTGACCTAATGTTGCCTATAACAGGCAGTTAGACAAGGGCTGTTTTGAACTGTGAATCATGTTAAGATATTCTAAAGTCCCAAAATAAAAATACAAAGCTGAAAAGAGCTTAATAGGTCCTTTTTAAGAGATAAACATGGACAGAAAATATCTGTCATATCCAGACTGTGACTCAGGAAGTAGACTTAGACATCAGGTCTGTAGCCAGAATATGTCCGGGCAACCAACCAGAGATTGTGTATAAATCTAATCTGTCTGAACATGGTGGTCGGAGCCAATGGTTAACCAGCGCTCCGGTTAGCGATAGCCCTCTGATAGAGCAGGCTTGCAGGAAGCTGATTAGATACACTGGAAGTAAATACAGAACCAGACCAGTGGTCTCTGGCACCGAGCTACAATTAGCCTCTCAATTATCGTATTAAAAACACAGGGGAGGAATGTGGCTCCCATATCTATTTCCAGCTAAGTGAACGTGTCGGTATCTGGCAGATACTGAAGGACTGATGATATTGTAAGACTTGTGTCTTCATTGTGTCCATGTCTTAGGCCAAGGATTTGAAAACTAGACTCTCCGATGTGTAAATTGATACTTGATTCACTGACATTAATGGTTTTATATTCACAGGACAATGCAAGTGTGTTTTTTAGCAAATAACGGAGGAGGATTCGATCACCATTTGAGGGAATAAGAAAGCTGGTACTGTGGTCGCACTGATACTGGACTGAAGAGGGAAGCTGGCAAAGCTCCTGATTTCTTCAAAAGGAATAAAATGTCTGAATATGAGCTTAAATACTCTCATTTACTGAAATAATAGATCTGCTAATTATGAATAGATTTTTTCTGATGGACACCAACCAGCAGCTTTCAATGCAGTGACATTGGTGCTGAAAAAGAGGGAAAAAGCAGAGAGTTTTGATGAGTTCCTGACAGGAGTGGTGTTTGTTGAGCCAACAGGAACTAGAGGTGTGTGAACTTTGTAAAATGAGCTATTAAATCACCAATAAATGTCACTTTGAAAATGGTCCAACCTTGTTTTGAACAATAATGAAGTGAGTTTGTGTCAGACGGTGCTCTCTGGAGAGTCCTTCTCACAATTGCAGGATGATCAAAAACGTCCTGCGTTGCATGGCGGTTATGTTTTCACCCCTGTCCATTTGTTGGTTGGATGGTTTTAAATGTTTGCAAGGATTACACAAAGACTACAGAAAAGATTTCCACACAACTGGGTGGAAGGACGTGTATGGGTGAAGGAACCCATTCCACTTTGAGGGTCAGATACAGACATTTGAACTGTGAGGACATTTTTTCACCATTTTCACCATTTTCTTGGGGAACTATTTGTGGATCTTGTTGAAAAAAGAAATCGGACATGTTTAGGTGGTTGAAAACTTGTGTGAGAAGTGTGGGAAATTATTTGCAGCTTGATTCAATTCAATGGGACTGAGGTAGGCACTGAGTTCCATTCCAAAGTCTCGGCTGAAAACCAAAGGACTGAGAGCCTTTGCTTGGAGTGCCCCTCCACTTTGGAACAATCTGCAATGAGAGAAGACTTAGAGAATTGGTTTTCCCATTTTTATCTGACCTTTTAAGACATATCAGTATAAAAAGCTTTCCTGATGTTATTGCTTTTATTATTATTATTTTAATAATTTGTTTGTGATTTTATGTGAGTTTAAAAAAATAGCACAGCACAGTCTATTTGTCTATATTGAAAAGTGTTATACAAATACAATTGTTATTATTAATATTTCAGTTCAATTTGTAATAATTCTGCAAGAGCAGAAGTTTCTGAAGCTCTGAGCCTGGAGCAATTCTGCATCATTTGAATCAATTATCATGCCGTCTAAGTCAATACATACTGTCTCCAAGTTTTAGTTTTTAATTTCAGTGTGTGCACTCATGTCCTCTGGGAGCTGACCCGTGCCTGCAGCCATGTCTTGTTAGGAACCCTGCCTTTATCCCCTCCTCCCTCCAGTCTTGTTCGGTTCTCTCCCGTCTCCCAATCCCTGGGGCCTCTGCTCTCCATGGCTTGACCTGGCCTGCCACTTTTCTGCCTCATCTCCTCCCCTATCACTCTCCTCTCTGACCCTTCTGTCAGCCTGGACCACAGGTCAGCAGTCACTGGGATAATAGCCTTGAACACTGTAGGGTGCAAGTGGAGAAGAGAAGAGGAAAAGAGGAGAAGCCATACTTGAGACAAGAAATTGACTTAAGCTTCTCCCTCTGCCTCTGGTGTGTGTTAGTACTTACTGTGTGGTTTACTTGGTGGCAGCAGGACTGTATTGAATGTGTTCTCCAGATGTCCCTGAGTGGGGCGAACGAAGGAAAGCGAGGGAGTGCAAACAGGAAGTGGAAAGCGTCACACGAGGTTTGGGAGACATCCTCCCATTCCTCAGCTAATTGGCTCCTTGGGTTTAAGGCTTTTAGCTCACGAGAGGCTGGAGACCTCCTGATAACACAGACTCAGCGGATATGCTGGCGTCACGACTGGGAGATATGACAGCCAGCCCCACTGCCACTCACACAGTTGCACTGAAAACACCAATCATAGCTGTCTAACAGTGAGGCTATGTCAATTATTTTCCTGTTTGTTTTAACTGGCTCCGACTCCCTCCAGACAGTTTCCATGTCGGGGCCGGGAGCTATTCTCTTTTCCCCCCTCGGTATTTTGTGAGCCATCCAGGGTTCCTAAATTAGACGCTTCAGACTGGTTTTACTGCGGCCTATCATCTCCTCTTGGCATTGTTGCAGACGTCAGGCCTCGTAGCGCTTCTCTGTCGGGATGAAGCGACACTTTTCGAGGATTCTCTCTCTCGCTTCAACTTCATCATTCTTTTGGTCGTGAAGCCGCAGCAGCTGTTTCAGCAGGCACAGAGGCCTCAGCCTGAAATGGACTTCCAGGATATGGTCTCCCCACCGAGAAGTCTTTTTTCTTCATATGACATATCCATGCAAACCCTCCCTTTGGTATTACTCCCAGTTATAATGCCCCATCTGTCATGTCTAGGCTTTAAGTGATAATTTGGAGGTGGCCGTGAGGGATGAGCTGGAGAAGAGAATGGAAAGAAAGGACGTTCCATGCAACTATCCGAGCACTGTGATTAAAACTTGTCATAAACAACAACAATAGGAAAAAGACAATTTTAGGCATATGCATAAATCTCGCCAGTTGGCCTGTATGACTGAGGCCAGAATGAAGCCACAGTGGATTCCGGTATGCACAAAGATAGAGGCTGAAAAAAGGAGATAAAGCACAGAGGAGGGCGATAGGGGTGAGAGACAGAAGACTAGAGGCAAAGATGCAAAAAGGGAGAGGAGATAGAGGTAGAAGGTGGTGGAGATAGGAGAAGATGAGGAGGAGGAGGGAAGACAAGAGGAAGCAGGATGCTGGCTGCTACCGTCAGCCTGTCGAAGCTCACCAACACCTCCTGCACCTCCATTTATCTGCTTCTCCAAACCTGATAAGGACAGCTGCAGCTTTCAGCCATGAGCATCTCTGCCCACGCATCTAACTCACAAGCACGCACAGGCCTTCATACGTGCACGTCCACATATAGCACACATGGGTGTCACCAGGCTCAGACTGTGGATTCAAAGTAGAAGAATGCTTATCAGCCATATGTGCTTCTTCTTTCCATCCCCTCTCCTGTGACGTCTCCAGATCAGTAAATAGTTGTAATGGCTTTCACCTGAGCTCACTTTGTTACAGGAAATAATGAAATTATCACAAAAAAATTCCGTTACATATCAGCAAAGCAAAAATGGGTTTTGTCATTTAAATTTATTTTGGCAATTTTGCGATGCACGAATGCAGACATGTCTATATTTTTATAATTGTATGTGGAAAAAGGGGAAGCTGTTTCATGAATATAATATGTACTGTGTTAATAATATGAAATTATAAAATCTGCCTTATTTACATTCCGCATTTGTGTGTAAAACGAACATGTTGATGACACCAAAGTATGTTTTTGAAATATGTTCATGTTGGATGATTATGCACTTAACTATTTACATCCAATAGCGCTTGGTGACAATGAATGAAGTAACGTGCCCTGTAGTCAGTGAGGGGAAGAGTGGTGGATGGTGAATTGGCGAGTGAAACATCCAGAATTCATGCGAGAGAAATACGCCTTTTCATAGACCTGCAATTAAACCTAAACGTGTGAATAGCCATAATTGTGCTTTTTCCAAAACCGTAACCAAATATTTCAGTTGCTCATCACTCACCATAGTTAATTTGGTAAAACTGCATTTCCTCAACCACATGTTTTCCATTCAGAGGCTGTAGAAAATCATATTTTTATGGTATTGGATATTAAATCAAAGAAAACATTACACAATGTTCCTGTCTGCTGATAAGGTTTTTATTACCTTAACTCTTAACAGGGAGGAAGTTCACTGATGCAATACAGCAGCTGCTTACAGACATACTCAGAGGAGGGAACGGGAACATTACATCTGTGCTTTGCAGCGATGGATATATTTACACCTCGTTTCAATTTTATTTTTGGGGTATTATTACCAAGCCCACCCACGATGTATGACGTGGTTAATGGGATCTTTATGCCGTGTAATTAAATTGAGTTTCTTTTTCTCATCAAATACGTCTAGTTCACTTTATAGATTACAGTATATTAAGGACATTTTATAGGCCTTTCCACTCTGCTCCTCCAGTTCTGTACGGTACACTCAACCCTCTATATTACTTACAAGCTTGACATTATAACCACCTCCATATTCGGCTCCACGGGCCCCAGCTTGTCACTTTCCAGTAGGTATGGAAAAATGGAGACACCACTTTAACCATTGCATCATGCAGCGACTGTCAGGACTCATGAGCCCGCGGTAATTTACATCGGGTCCCCTGACATTTTATAGTGAAGCATTTTCGATTTTAAAAATTCATTCATTCATATGTCAGCGCTGGCACCTCACGCCTACCTATGTTTTCTTAACTGCATTTATTCAAGAATGAACAAGGTAAATGAATGTGTCTTTGAGCTCTGAGTACCAGCTTGAGGCAATTGGAAACTTGGCTGTGGCGCCCAGCCTGGGTCAGGGAGTGACAGGAGGTGGAGACCGTGGCACCAAGCTGGACAGTTCTGATGGCGCTGCTGGTGGACAGCTGGCATCGCCGAGCTCATTCCTTCCCTCCCTTCCTTCATCGGTGTCTCCGTATGCGACTTGGCTTACCGAGTGCAGGAAATCCCCCGGACAGGACTGTACCGTGGCTTTAATGAACCTTTTTGACCGGAGAGAACGGCCCTTTTCCTGTTTACTGACAGACTGAGAGCAATAAACCAACAGTAAACACACCTCTCTTTCAGCCCTCCCTTCCGTCCTCTGTCTGTCCTTCCTTGCCCCGAGGCTGGTTTTGGCCTCTCCCAGGGACATCCTGGTTTGTTCCTGGACACGACTGTAGTCAGCAAATTGCTCTCTCCCCAAACAGACACCTCAGCGTCTCAGGGATAAACAGAATGCATGCAGTTAGTTCTGAGGTCTCAAGCGAAGACGGCAGATACATTTAACAGATTTAGAACTGCTGGTCAGACGAAAACAGAGTAAACATCCAGAAGACATTAGGGCAGATAGGGAATAAGAAACAGACAAAGAAAGATCTCTGTTGTGATGTAGAATGCATATTTTCATGAATTTATATTTATCCAATCCGACCAACTCCTCCCCCTCCTCTCTTCCAGCCCCAAGAAACCCAAATCACCCAGAATAAAAATAATTGGCGGTCTCCTCTCCAGTTCTGACTGGAATGAAGTCTGTGAGGAAGAGCCGCAGCTCCTGGCAGGCTTCCCCTCGCCGGCCTTACCCGGAGGAAGAGTAGATTTGGCCCGAGAACGGATAAACATGCCGCGGTTTTAACCTCTGTCACCCAACATCCCTGACATGGGTCTATCAGAGCTCGCAAGGCAGTTGTATTAAAACCCACAGGGTGGATCGGTGAGCGCACGGAAACAAGGCATCCTCCTTAAACCAACACGGCTGCCGGCGCTCAACATGTCAGACTTTGTTTTAACCAGACGCTTTTACATGCCTGCGGAGCCCAGTGGCTTTATTAACTCATGTCAGGATCTCCCCTCAATTTAGGGCTTATTCTTAACCTCATCCAAACTGTTTGCATCTGTTAAATTGCTGATGATTGTAAGTAGCGTAACACTGTCGAATGCTCTTTCCTTCCTCAACCCGTCAGCGTCAGGCCCTCCTCCAATGCTCCCTGCAAAATGTGAGGGTTCATTTTGAATGGAAAACCTTCCTGTAAGTGGAGTATTACACTAGGAGCTGGGCAGTGGAGCTCAGCAGCAGACGATTCTCCGATGTGACCGAGTCGGATGGTTTGAGTTTGCGTCAGAGGGCCACAGTCGGCCTCAGTTTTGAATCTGATCACACACAGTGTACAGGCAGTTTCTTAGATTTGACTGATTTCATGGCTGAGAATATTTTCATGGCACTTAAGCTGAAACAGTATATGCTATGATTAGTCACAAATTTAATCTCCATTAGTGTCATATTTCATGAAACATTAAGCATTAAACACATCTTGACTTTGTTTATGCTCTGTCAGCAATAAAGTAACGGGTATATCTAAGGGGTTAATTTTCTAATGGGGATGGAAGAGAACATTTCTGTCCTTAACTGAGGTTTAGTTTGGTGTAGCTACACACAGCCTGACAAGAGGCCCCGCAGACACTATATACTCACAAATAAAAAGCTAACAAGACTCAATCTAATGGCGACAGATTTCTGAGCGATGTGATCAGTAACGTGTGTGCAGATGTTCAGCACAAAACAACCGACCGATCTTCAAGTGAATAATAGCAAAAAAAAAATTTAGATATGGACTAAATACTAACTAGATATTTTTTTTAATAGCCCTTGTTAGACTTATGGATAACCAGACTCACCAAAATGTTTTACTTGCCAGGTTAAAATAAAATTTTAAGGAATAATAATTTGTTTTTGTCTTGAGCTGTTTTCAGACATGCACAGAAATCAAGATAATCTATTCTGGAGCAATATTGGAGAACGCAAATATGTGAGTGAGTAAATATGTGAGTCTCTCTGGAGTCTCTCTTGTGAGCCTCCCTAATATAAACTCTGGATAATGTCATAATGAGCCAATGTCAGGATACACTAGGAGATTCTGGGGAGGATTCAATGAGAGCAAGTGGGAGTGTTGATGACATTTCTGACATGAGGTGGATGCAAAACTGTAAAAAAAAGGAATATTTCAGGATTAAAAAGAAATGTATAACACACGGACAAAGATGTCCACTTGGAAAGACAACAGGACGGAAGACCTTTTGGTGTGCTGTAAAGAAAAATCTATTCTAGAATTGATGTGTTATGTCGTTCCTCCTGCATGCTGCACCAACCCTTAAAGGCCGAATTATAGTCGGGTTGCACGCACGCACACATGCACGCAAGACATGCAACACGCCCCTTTCGTGCCCTCTGCGGGCTTGCGTGCGTCCGCCAATTTTTCTAACTACACGACAAAGCGACGCGAGCCTCACGCAGCCCGCAAGGCTTGTGATTGGTCTACTTACTACATCCCGTCCGGAGTCTAGCTTCAGGTTTCATGCCCCCACAATACGCGGAAATCACGGAAGATTTAGAAGAACGAATATGGACCAAATAGAAGGGCACTTTGCAGAAGATACAGGATATCGAGGCGTAGTCGTGGTGGGGAGGGGTTGCAGTTCGGTGGTCTGAGGATCTCGTCACTGCTTTTTGCAGATGACGTGGTCCTCATTGGATCATCGGCCTGTGACCTTCAGCACTCACTGGATCGGCTGGCGGCCGAGTGTGAAGCGGCTGGGATGAGGATCAGCACCGCTAAATCTGAGGCCATGACTCTTAGCAGGAAACCGATGGATTGCTTACTCCGGGTAGGAAATGAGTCCTTAGCCCAAGTGAAGGAGTTCAAGTACCTCGGGGTCTTGTTCGCGAGTGAGGGTACTATGGAGCGTGAGATTGGCCGGAGAATCGGAGCAGCGGGGGCGGTATTGCGTTCGCTTTACCGCACCGTTGTAACGAAAAGAGAGCTGAGCCGCAAGGCAAAGCTCTCGATCTACCGGTCGATCTTCGTTCCTATCCTCACCTATGGTCATGAGGGCTGGGTGATGACCGAAAGGACGAGATCGCGGGTACAAGCGGCCGAGATGAGTTTTCTCAGAAGGGTGGCTGGCGTCTCCCTTAGGGATAGGGTGAGAAGCTCAGCCATCCGTGAGGAACTCGGATTAGAGCCGCTGCACCTTTACTTAGAAAGGAGTCAGCTGAGGTGGTTCGGGCATCTGGTAAGGATGCCCACTGGGCGCCTTCCTTGGGAGGTGTTTCAGGCACGTCCAGTGGGGAGGAGACCTCGGGGAAGACCCAGGACTAGGTGGAGAGATTATATCTCAACACTGGCCTGGGAACGCCTCGGGATCCCCCCGTCAGAGTTGGTCAATGTGGCCCGGGAAAGGGAAGTCTGGGGCCCCCTGCTTGAGCTGCTCCCCCCGCGACCCGACCCCGGATAAGCGGACGAAAATGAGATGAGATGATGATGAGACTTTGCAGAAGAGATCCGAAAGTATGACCACTTGTATAACCCGTCACTGACTGGCCGATTTGTCCGCCAGAAATAGGCTATGAGGAGCCGGAGTGGCGATCTAAATAAACAGTCGACGAAGAAGAAGACGTCTCTTCTTTGTGTGTTTTGTCTTTGAAAAAAAACGTTACTCCGCCTAGGGTTCTGGCGGTGAATTGCGTTGCAACACGCGCAGCACGTTAGAGAAGTATAAACCAAAACGAGTCCGTCGATGCAGCTGCGTGGCCTTCCGCGGTTGCAGTCGCAGGACTATAATTCAGCCTTAAGCCTGAAACATGCTTCTGCGTTTTCACGGGCCCGTAAGCGCAAGAGCCCTTCCGGGTCCCTTACGTGCTTATGTATCCCTTCTTACGTGCTGACGGGCGTCGCCCCACTTTTCTAAAATTTACGGCAAATCTCCGCAAGCTCACTCAGCCCGCAAGGCTGTGATTGGTCTGCTCTACATCCCTTCTGGAGCTGCATTTCCGGTTTCATGCCCCATAATACAGGCAGAAACAACGGAAGATTTTAAAAAGAAGAATGGACAACCGGGAAGAACTCCTGTCGGAAGAGGTCCGAAAATATGAGCACCTTTACAACCCGTCGGTTGATTGAATGGCCGTACAGACCACCTACGCCTCCGTCTCCTCTCCAGTTGCTTTTCCTGATGACTAATTATAAGAAGTTGCTCTTCAATGTCCAGCAGCTCCATCTCAATCAATTGTTGTTCGGTTGGAATCGTGAATACACTCTCTGCCATTATCACCGTGTGTTTGTAATGGAGAACACGACTGGTAGAAGGTAAATAAACAGTCAACAACGATTGCCACACCCACAAAGAAGGCGTCTCTCAGGTCGTCTTTGACAAAAAGCATCACTCCGCCTAGTGTTCTGGCGCGGAATTGCTTTGTAAGACGCGCAACGGTTGGGGAAGCATGAATGACAACGGGTCTTGCGCCACAGCGGCGTGAAAAGACGCAGACGCAGTCCCAGAAGCATGTTTCAGGCTTTACCTGAAAGCTCAATGTTTCTGACATTCTCCTGAGTTCAACGGCTGAACTGGCATCCTTGAGTGCGTAATTATAAAAATTAATATAACAACGACTTGGATTCATTAAGCACAATAGTAGAGCTAAAGGCACCATAGAAATAAAGAATAATAACAACATGCTTCGGCTGCACAAAGAGAAAAAAACTGTCCACGACTCACTTTCAGTCCAGTGTCTTTGCAAAGTTGAAACATTTACCCTCAAGTCTCCCGTCGATTTATTAGCTATTTAAAGAACAACTGCAAGGTCATTGTTCATTCAGCCAACTCCTCACTTTCCACTGTAAAACGTGAGGAAGTGGAAATAATTGTTGTTTTGAGCCGAGGAAAGCATCATCAGAGAGTCTGGGGAGTGGAGGGTGTGGAAGCCTGATGATGTGGAGGCTTCGACTTCAAACTCATGCGCACATGCGCAAACGCACCCACCAGCTTTTCACCAGTACCACCATCGGTGTGTGGAAGTGGGAGTGGCAGTGGTGCAGCAGATGGAAGGGAGGGACACTGTATGTGCCCGAGATCAGAGTCGGCTGACAAGGCTGCAGAGACACTTGGAGGAGGGTTTGTGCTTCAGGCCTGAACCAGATTTAACCAGAGCCTCTGTGAAGCTGCAGCCAAACCTCTCATCACCCTCCAAACTCTGCTAGGCTGCACTTTAGCTCTGTGTGTGTGTACCTTGGTGACTGATTGTGTGCTGCTGGGGCTTGAACACTGTTTTTATGGATTTTTTTTCAAAAGCCCCTGAGAGCAAGCACATAGTTTGAGCGCAAGCAGAGCAAATCTAAGCACAGGCGAGGGGCTATTTGAATGCAAGGTTTAGAGTGAAAGCATTATAACATCTGAACGTGAAATCAATAAGTCCTGGTCTCAAGACGAAAAAGACACACATGTGTTTAGGCATTTCAGAACGGACTTGCATGAACTTGTGTGTCCATACGTGTTTATACAGTATCTAGCATGCCTGTGAATGTGTGTGCGTTTGCATGCATTTCCAGTCTGTGTGTCTTGTGTCTCTGTTTGCCCGGGTGTGTTTGCATGCATGAATGCCATGTGTCTGTGTTTCACCATCAGCCAGGCACCAGAGGAAAACAATGGATTTTCCCTGAGGGAGGTAAAAACAACAGCAGATTTATATTTCCTCAATCCCCCCCTCCTCCTCCGCCCCCTTAACCCCTACAACATATTACTTTCACCGGACTGGAACACTCTTTCGCCATGAAAAGGCTCCGGCGAAACCCTGCACAAAATATGGCGAAACTTGGGACACCTCCTTCGGCTCTAATGCTGCCACACACACAGCCGGGGGGCCTACCCCCTCACTGCACTGCTCTATTTTCCCCTGCTGACGTTGAAGAACCGATGACTAAACAGCAGCAAGCCTTCTTGTTGTATTAACTACCTGTGGCTCCTGTTGTTTCCATAATTCGCCTGACATTTATTCTGTGTAAAAGTAGCTTTATGGGCTCGCACCAGGCTGAGCATGAAAGCTGCACTGGAAGGAAAATGGCGTAAATCAGCTTCCTGTGTTTGGCGACCACAGGTTTTCACAAAATATTATGGCCATGCAGTATTTAATACGAAGTTAACAACACTGCAAACGTGTAGGTGTCTCGGACTCACAGAGGTTTACATGGGAATAAAACTAAATCCTCAAACTAACATGTAATTCCATAAAAAGAAATTATCATAAAATACCTTGTTTCATTTATGTTCCATTCATTAGTGACGCCTCTGCTATGTAGTACAGCTTAAGTGGCATTAGCTTTAGTGTAAAGCAGGTAAGGCTGTTGATCTGCTAAAGGGAAATTATATCTCATCCTGGGATCTATGTTCATAAATGTAGGTTTATAGACGTCTATTGTTGTCAGACTCCCAAAACAGGAATTTGAGCCTTTTTGTTGGAATAAAAAACACATTTCGTCGCAGTTGCCCCATAGGATTGCATTATCGCGGCTGTGTTGCGGCTGCCAGCAGAGACAAACTCCTGGACTGATTCCAAAAGTTTTTGTATGTACCATTCATTTAAATTTCCACATTTATAAATATAGGGTCCAGGTTTGAGAATACTGGAAATCCCCTTCAAGCATGTTTTTTGAAAATATAACCTAGAGCTCTGGGGTCATGGATCAGACAAACATTTTACAAGCACAACCCAATGAGGGAGAATTAAATATTTGACCAAATTAACATCACTTTTCCCAAGTTTGATGCGTTGCTTGACTTTCAAATGAAACATGATGCTTGGTTTAGTTATGCTGCAATAATCCCAGATCTGCGCACTTCCCTTCTTCACTCAGATTCAGTTTGAGAGTGGTTGTGCTGCTTTGCACAATGAATTGAAAGTTCAGATTGTCAACCACGTCTTCACTTCTGAGACGAGTTGATAGAAGTGGATTCAAAAAGCGCTTCCCTCAGGACAGAATGAGCTCATCGACGGGCAGAACCAGCCCGTGTTAGAGATTGCAAATAAAAGACAAACAGTCCGGTCAGACAGTGTGCACCAAGTAGCTGTTGGCCTGGTGAGGAAAAGCCCCTGGCTGCCAGGCTGTCTGGGGTTGAAGTTTCATTATCATCTGCTATCAAGTGTCTTCCATTGAGCCCTATGAATCACGGGATTACAGGGGAAACAGTGCATTGTTGTCTGAAGGCGTCAGTGCCTCTGATCCATGTCTTTCCTTCCAACCACCCCTACTCTCCTTTGCCCGTCCTGCTCATAAACCCAGGCAGTGCCCCCCTCTCGCTCTCCTCTCTGTTACTACGTCTACGTTTCTTGACCTCTCTGCATGTCTTCTAACCTACCAATGGTTCCTACAGTATGTCTCTCTCATGATGTCTGCCCTCTCTTGGAATGACTAAACCTCCAATGATGGATCATGGGCTCTAGCGCCACATTGACACACACTAGATTGACCTCTCCACCAATGTTCAGGCTTTAATTAAAGGCATGAATCAGCAGAAGTTATCATTCAAGATGAGGGAAGCCTGGATATCTGAAAGGCGGAGCTTTAGCTTTACACACATATACATATATTCACAGTACATGAAGAGGTAAATCCGGGTGAATCATTTTTTTTAGCCAAGTTGCACAAATAGAAGAAAATGATATATCAGATGTAGACAAAAACTATTTACAGCTGAATTGATTGATATTTTGGCCACTCGCAGCAAAATGAGCTGAAAACACAACAATTGCATCATGAACATTAGATGCTGAATACTCTTTTTAAACCGTGCTCAGTGCTGGACAGGTTCTGCACTGTGTGGTTTTATAACACTTTAGCACTAAAAATAACTGTTTGCTTCAGCAGAACTTTGGTATTGCAAAAGCCTGTGGTCTGAAAAAACTAAAGCTGGCTTGAGAGGCTAAAAGGCTCCATAGTACTACTGGGAACTGCAGAGTCAGGTTTTCCCAGGTAGTTTTTTTTTACCCACGAACCCATTTGCAATGAAGTAATTTAATCTATTCATTATTTCAACTAATTCTGAAGTAACCATTAAAAGGAACAATCTCAGGAAGATCTTGTTGTGAATTCCCTGTATGTACACACACTCTCTCTCTCTCTCTCTCTCTCTCTCTCTCGCTCTCTCTCTCTCTCTCTCTCTCTCTCTCTCTCTCTCGCTCTCTGTCTCTCTCTCACTCTCTCTCCCTGCCTGTATGAGTATGTAGAAGCCTGAGCATAAAGTACAGGCTTGTCAAACGAGAGCGGTAAATGGAGGTGCTCTGTTTCATGAACTGTGACTGAACTTGTTCGAAATGGGTAGAAATGTAAGACAAATATGGTGTCTGAAAACCTCAGAAACGCCGTTCTTCCGCCCTTGCTTCAATCCCACCCCCCCAGCCCTTCTTCCCACCCCTCGTCCGCCCACGGTCCTTCATCCTCTGCCAGTCCACGGCCTGACATTTTCCAGGGCTGCCAGGGTAGGGCCTGCATATGAGAGAGAGAGAGGGAGAGACAGAGAGAGAGAGAGAGAGAGAGAGAGAGAGAGAGAGAGAGAGAGAGAGAGAGAGAGAGGCCCCTAAAACTGAATTTACGGTATGGTGAGTTCGTTTTCTTTTTCTGAGCTTTTACACATTCGCACGGTTCAGAAAGGTCATCAGTGGGCGCCTGACTTTACCATTCTGTCATTGACTTGCTTTTTCTGGTCGCTGGTCTGTACCAGGCCTCTGGATTTTAGTTTGTAGCGTCGATTATGTATGTGACAATTAATAAAACTAATGCTTAACAACTGTTATAATTGATGAATATATTTTGTTCTTTCGTTTTGTTCAAGGAGTTATCTCAGTTTGTAAATCCACCTGGAACATTTGCTACATTGTTAGAATCACTTTCCAATAGCTAACATGGAGGGGTTAAAATTTCTGTCAAAACAGGACAGCATCCGAGACAGTCTACACATTGTTGTGTAAAGACATCAGACAAATAAGATCAGTAAATCACCCTTGTTTTTGTAATTATGGTGAGTTAGTCTAGGACAGTGGTAGACAGGCCCTACACCTTCTAGCCCTGCGGCAACATGAACAACCCTCTATTCCTCTCCCCTACCTCCCCTTCCTATCCCACACACAGAGGCCGCCGACAAAGACGCCCATTTTATGTGCCATGTTTGATTTGATAAGTGGCAAACCTGAGTGACAGGAAGCCTTTGTGGGACAGAGAGGGAAAAAATCCCCCACTCCATTGGCGGATGACAATTATGACTAAGGGACTCCTGTGAAGTTTGCAATGAGAAGAGCATGTGTGTGTGTGTGTGTGTCTGGGGGGGAGACTAAAATTGAAATAATAACCCTTCCTATTGTCTCGCATTCAATTATGAGACAAAGGTGTGTCTCTGCCGGGGATGGGGATGAGCCTGGTCCCGCCTGAGGCTTCTCACGGAGCTAGATGGCGTGTAATGGACTTGAACTGGATGTTTGAACTTTAACTTTTTGGAAAGAGGAGGGCTCACACAGAAAGGTACATAGAAATTACAATAGACCTAAAATTATGTTGTTTGGACTTTTCGGAGCTCAGCAGCTGTAGCTTGGCACAGCAGGGATCAAGTGGTGCTTTCGGGGTTGTAGCATGGATGAACTGAAAGAGCTGGATATGGCCCTAATTTAGAAGTGAAACAAATTTCTTTCTTTCTATTTCGCATACACCACCATTCTCAAAATACAACATAGAACTGTTGACAGGAGACTGCGAACAAGGTCAATTATTACTCTTTTTATTGCAGATTGTTGATCCATGAAGGTTTACATTTTCAAGAACTTATCAAGCGCCTAGAAAATGAATTCTTAGTTGCATGACGTCAATCGTCCATATAAGGTCTAAGAGTCGAGCAGGAGAAACACTATGCTCATTTGCAGAGGGCTGCACAGCCTGGAAGGAAATCATGAATCTAGAAAACTTTTATTAGTTAACGTTCATATGCTCTATTTTTATTCAAGTTCAGTATCCAGTTTTTAGTGCACATCCTTGAGTTGTAGTAAGAGTGATTAAACACTTTGGTTAAGTAAGATCCAACTGTTATCTTGTCCTGCTCATTATCTGCAGAGGTAAGATAGTGTTACTTTCAATGGTAGGAATGTTATCTTTAGCTAAATATTAGCTAAAGATAGCTATGTTGAAATTATACCACTACTAGCAGTAAATATTGACAGTGTGTCCCAGATGATATAAAACTTTAGACCAACATTATTGGCTTTGTCTTGCTTCTATTGGATTTGGCAAATTTTACATCTCCTATGTGACCTAAACTCTTTTATTTGGCTACACACTTATTCAATCTCAAAACACACATATTGGAATTATGAACAGTAAAGTGTGAATCTAACATCCTTGTTTAAGTTTTTTCCCAACCAGCCCTTTAGCCTGGAAGTCCATATATAGGTTGTCTGTCCCTAACCACTGACGTGAAGTCAGGCCGCCATGTGGCTGGCGGACTTGTCATTGTGATTACAATAACAAATATGCAGCTAATCTTAAATAGCGGTCATAGTTTGTTTAAGTTTGGGGCAGACCAACTTAGGTTTACAAAAAGATTGTGGTTTGGGTGAAAAGCAAAGTTTTCCAAGAAGGACCTTCATCATCATGTTTAAAATAATAAAATGTAGGTTGTGGAGGGGTCATGGATGGAATTAAAAAACTTTATTGACTATCGGGTCCAAACTGGAAATGAACAGGGGTCTCCATGTCAAGTCAAAGTCCTGTGTTTTGACATGTCACTCCCCACTCCTCTTAATATAGACTGTTTTACTGTTTACACTTTTTCCTCTTTTGCACTAGTCATAATTCCCACAGCTGCTACAGGTCGCATAACAATGAAATATAACTACAATCATAATAAACTGCACAGACAAGGGGACAGTCTGTTATGTATTGTAAACATATGTAAGAATGAATAACTATTCAATTAAACATTCTATTACTCCTGTATATTATACATATATGAAACTACATCTGACTTACCTATGACACAAATGCTGCATCGCTTTTTATTATTAACATGTCTTCAATTCTCACCTTGGGAGGATGCTTCGTTTGCTGCCTCGAACATGAACCTTTAACTTTTCAGCATTATATCATGAAAGTTGCAGTTGTCTGTGTTTTCAATGCACGTTTGCAGAGTTCCTGTTTAAAAGTGAGTTGTATGAAAAGAGTCAAACATAGAGACAGTTTTTTCAAACAGATGCAAAGTTACTGTCAATTTAACTGGCTGAGTATATCTGGTAGTATTTTGTCGTTGAGTTAATTTGGCAAAGGTAAAAATAGAAACGAGAATCCTGTTGTTTACAAATGTGTAAACACAAAGTCAGACCCAATATTTCAAAAAGTATCAATTTGAGGAGTAAATGAGTTATTTTTGTTGAATCGCTAGAATGGAGAGCCTGGCAGACGTAGCATAAACAAGAGAGGTAAAGGAGAAATCATCTCTTCAGTTAAGATGTTTGTGTTCGGCTCTGGTGCTCTCCCTCCAGCTGGGGTGTAAATCTGATTATTCCAAACAAATTACAAATGTAATGGAAATAAATGAAAATAATATAAAAAAGCGTCTGTAATAGAAGTAGTACTAAAGATCTGATGGAATGCAGTGGTCTAAAATGTGTTGCTGTGAGGTTCTTTTGTGAATTCAACTAAATGTGCACATGTGAAAAGATGCCAATGTTTTCCATTCATAAATTTCTGACCAGCCATAATAAAGGTCTTTTGCCCCAACTCTATTTTGTTCTGGTAACCATTTCAAGAGAAACATTTTGCCACTGTAAATGCAACTAGATCATGTCAAGCCCACTTGCACAGAAAATACCATCAGTCCAGTTCCAACTCGTGAACCGTTACTGTGCCATGTTATTGGAAGAACTTAAGTTTTCTTTTTTTCAAGAAAGAAAACCAACAGAGGTCGTACTTTCTGCCACACAGACCAGGTAATGGTCTGTGTAGGATGCATTCTGAAAGAAAAACAACGAGGGAAAATCAATTTCCCCGTCACATGGCTTGACCCAAATCAGTTTGAAGTGAGTTACATGATCCACACGGCCCTGCCGTTTCCTTCTCCAAACACAGAGACCTACATGGGGGTGGCACAGGCGGAGAGAGAGGGGCCCATAAAGAGCCCTTTTCAAGTGAAGACTTTGTCTCAGAGCTTGCAGCCATTTGGGAGAAAGAAACGTTTTGTTGATCAAAAACAAAATTTTCGGTGAGAGAAAACGTCACCAGAAATAGATTTGTTGTTATCCCATTCTGAGAGTATCAGCAAATTATATATGTAAAATACAGTGAGCTATCCTTATCACAATTTGTAATTTTCTAACATGATCAGAGATGGACTGATAATGATAGCATATCACTCTTATCTCTCATATTCCTGCCAAAGACATATTTTACAGAAATTCTTTGCAATAAATAGAAGAAAATCTAAAACATCCAATGCTCAGACGAGAAATACTGCAAACCAACATAGAAAATATCCCTTGTACATAACAAAACATACAGTACATCATTTGCTAATGAGCAGCAGAACCATGGCCTCTCATCTGCCTTAATGTTCTTAGTTACTTTTTCCTAAAAATGTGTCTTTAGAAGCCGTGTCACATGAGGTTCCTGCTTAGTTTTTTAATTGTCACTTGAGTTTAGGAGCTCCCATATGTTGATCTCCTTGTCTTTTTGACTTACTGCTATTAATACTGGAGTTTAGCTGTACAATCAGCTCAGCAATTTGTTTTATGTTATAAATTCATACAGAAAGTTATATTGTAGTGAATGTCATAGATTATACAAAATGTTTCTGTTGTCTGTTGAGTCATTATTTGTGTAAACCAACACTTGGTTTGGACAGAAGATGAGGTGGAGCTGAAACTGAGCATAGAAACAGCTTGTACTTTAAGGTTTTACCCACAAATTGATAATCAGCATGCCAACAGGTGCATATGACAATATTGCGAGAATTACCATAAAAACCAAACTGTGGTACTCGCCAAAGCATGCACTTCGCTCTCATGCAGTAAAGGGCCCGAGCAACCGATCAGACATGAAGTCCACCTATACCTGCTGAGAACTGCATGCACATCGCAGGGTGAACTAAGATGAGGTCTGGGTGCCTGGGAGGACAGTAAAGCTTTACGGGTGTTTTGACAAATGTGGCAGGATTTCTCTCTATTCAGGTATAGAGAGAGAGGGTAGGGGAGTGATGGTGAAAACGAGTGAGAGCGAGGCAAAGCGCGCCACAATGAACCAACTCCGCAAAGGACCTAAAAAGTTTGAGACCTTATAAGGTATTATAAGTGTGTAAAAAGGTTTGGTATCATCATTAACTGTGGAGGGACAAATTAGACAGTGTCAGGATGCGAGAGTTAAAATAATTAATTAGAGACAATGGTGTTATTGCATTTTTTGCTTTGGCCATTAGGGGGTACAGTGAGCCCTCTGAACCAATGCAATCTGTCCGAATAGATAGCAGTGTTTCCAAATGTTTCAGTTTTAGAAGCTCGGCAACACTGGAGAACTGGGGACCAACCATGTAGCAAAAGTGATGCATTTCAAAAGTAAAATGTATTTGTGTTGACATCCTGTATACCACCCCTCCCTCCAGACTCCAGCTCCTTGCTCTGCCGCTGTTTCTCACTTCGAGCTAAACACTTCATGAAGACTGATTGGTGGTGAGGCCCTCTGCTACACTTCTGTCAGCTGCCATGCACTCCGCTGCAGCCAGGCATGATGGGATATGCCACACATGCACGCCCTTGTTGATGCAATGCTGACGAAAACGACCACTGTGAAACACACTCACTGTGGCGCTCCTTTGGCTCCATATGGAGTCCAACTGCTCCAACTCTGCTTTATTTACTAACTGAAGAGGTAATGAGGGAAAATCGCAGAAAACCAGAGGTGGTGACGACAGAAGAGGGGAGGAGGTGCCACGAGGGACTGAGGAGATTTACTAATCCAGCCGAGTGGAAATGGGACTGTGATGTGTTCTTGTGAAATGTGAAATTAAATAGTGCCTCCTTTTGCTCAGTCCCATTGAGGGTTTTTTGTTAGCGGATATGTGGGATTGAGTGTTAGTTTGTTTGTGTGGGCAGGAGGGTGTGGCATGTGAGGAGGCCTTAAGGAAGCAGAGGCTCAGAGAAGTTTGGGGATGGTGGTGAAGATTGCGGAAGAGGGGGGGGGGGGGGGGGGGGGTTCGGTTAGTAGTCGTGTTCGGGTCGAGCGCCAGGAGCACAGCAGTGCGTCATCAGCGTTTTACTGGACCCTCTCCACCAGCGCCATTAAGAACAAAGGCAGCAACCAAACTCACTGATGAATCACAAATGTCCAGGCAGAGCTCCAAGATGCCTTCCCCGCCACGGAGGCCGAGAAGCAGGAACACACACACCAGCGATTACCGCAGTCACTCCGCTCAAGAGGAAAAGAGACAGAGGGATGAGAGAGTGCTCCACTGTGGGGAAATGAGGATTTGTGGGAGGCTCTCGTGCTCATCCGCATGGCTGATGAGCGTGTGGGGCGGACGGGGAGGAAGCACGGGTGGACAGGCAGATGGATAGAACTCCAGAGCTCAAGAGAGCTGCAGTGTTTCTATGCCAGTTGGTATCAATGCACTGACTCATTCATCCTCACAGGCCCGGGCCTCCGCGCTCACCGCAGGAACCATGGAAAACAATGAGTGGCCTTTTTTATGATGGAAATCGCAGTTTAATGTGGATAACACTTTTCTATTTCAGCCATTGTTTGGAATGAATTAAACGTGGGGTCATTTCAGCACTGCAGCCAGACATTTTGAAAGTATACATAGCTTATATAAACACGTAAAGAGCTCACTTGGGTACAGTTCGGCCGCTGTGGGTTTGGGACGCAGGAACCATCGCATTCCATCAAACAGTGTTAAGGGCTACTTCAGAGCTCTCTGAAAAATGAGTCCATGGGAACAGTGTTTGTGATGCACCGAACTAAAAGTCACGTGAAAACCTCCATGTGAATTCACATTCACGCTGGTTTTCAGACATGAACATGATAAGACCTTTTTCATTTTCCTCAAAAGCAAATTTTCTGTCCACTATTTCTCAACAAATGTCCTTTGTGTACCTTTAGCAAACATAGACAATACATTTGCTACCTCACACAATATTCCCAAAGCCTGTTTTCAGGAGCTTTTGAAACCTGCAAATGCGAATCGCTTGACGCATTATCACATTTAACTCTGGGACAATTGAATTGCACGAAACCGTTGGCAGGAAAATCACATCACCAACATGCAAGATCACTTAGTTGTGCAACTTCATGTGCGTCAGAGGAATTTTGGGGTCGTCCAGGTTTGTGTCATGGACTGTATATAAAGCATATTGATCATCACCCGGTGGCTGGCAGCAGTATACGTCACAAGTCCCGCCTCCTTCATGTTACTGGATGGGATATTGAACCAATTAAAAGGTCAGAGTGCACGTCAAATAAATGTTTCTTAAAGAGGTTTCTGCCATTTTAGGTTCCGATCGCATTGATGTATGTCAAAGTATTATTTTATCTGGTATGTTTGGTTTTAAAGATTGATGCTATGAAAATGTGGTGACATGTCATGATTGACAGCTGATACTGACTCACAATTTGTTGTGTATCATCGGGGCATCAAAACTGCAGCTCCATCTTGTGATCACTACACCTGATCTGGGACCTTATTCTCAGTCTGGGTTGTGCAACAGTGTTGTTGTAGTGTCCACTGTCAGATGTAGACCGATCTCAGAGCCCGCCGGCTACAGTCTGACTACGAGACAGCCTCGGGGGCAGCGGCCAATATTCTTTGTATTTCCAATGTACAGCAGAAATCAGAAATCCAATCGCCCCCAACACTGATGACAGTGCGACTACTTTCTTTTGTCACACAAGTCAAACATTTTAATACAAACAACAGATTCAGCATATTCATATAAATAATCTGTTCATAGAGATTAGATGCAGTGTTTAGACTTATAGTTAGCTTACTAGTGGACGACAAGATTGAAAACAATGGAGCTTACATATGAAAGCATTGCTCCATAGCACCACTGCACCGTACTTGTCAAAAAGTACTTAGTCAATATAACACAAACATTTACTGTTTAACAGATGGAACATTGTACTGAATGTAGCTCAAATAAAGTTCAAATGTGGAAAAATCTGGATTTAATTCCTCTGTGTAAACTGCAGTAAATAATATCAGTAGCTCTAAACAGAGTGTAGAAAGTGTAAACCTGGCATGTTAAAGTGTTTGTAGCTGTGTGTTTTTCTCTCTAGCACCCTGATGAGGGCTGTTTCCAGCTCATGTGCTAGATATTATCCCTCCACTTCAGCCTGATAAACACACCTTCCACAACAAAGGACCGCTCAGGAGAGACAAGACAGACAATTTACTCATTTTACAAATTAGTTGGGGCTGCTGTGATCCTGCAGCTACTGTGTCCAATTAATGCTGCGTTCTGCTGATGCCAGCGAGGACTGAACTAATGGCCCTAAGGTATGCCCTGGCTCTGCATCTTCATTCCCAATACACAGTCACACCACACACACACACACACACACACACACACACACACACACACACACACAAACACACACAGGCAGAGGCACGCAGACATACACCACATGCGCCCTCGCCACCGCGACCCGGCAGTTTGGCACCAGTGTCCACTGGGGGGAGGGAGTGTGGGAAGAAAAGGGGGAGGGGGGAGCAGGAGTCAGCTCAGCATAAGTGGCGTTGTTCTAACACAGTGTCTCTCTCTCTCTCTCTCTTTTTTCTCTGTTTCTGCCTCTGTTGTTCCTTTGCTCCTGGTTCGCCCCGTTTGTCCCTGTGGAGGATGGTGAGGTATCGAAGCGGCCTCATCTGCTCAGTTACTCTGTGCTACTTATAGAATCAGACCTAAAGTGATGGGGAAGTTTGTGGTGGTAAACACTGGCCATAACCCGTCTCGCTCCAGTCTCAGAGACGTCAGTATGGCTTGGAAAGCCTCTCCGAAATTCAGGGAATTATAGCCCTGTGTGTCACCCGCCGGACCCGGCCGGAGAGACGCACTATTGTCTCTAGTTCACTTATTTTAATGGTATTGGTTGGTTTGTGAGTGTGTGTTTGTGGTGGACAGACTGAGCTCATTTCATGTGTATTTCTTGTATGTGTGTCTGCGCTGCTGCATGCATTTGATCCCATGTGTGTTTACTGTTTGTGGTGAAGTGAGCACTTACGTGTGTGTGTGTGCACCGTTAGTGAATGAGTGTGTGAGGGAGCTGCTACTAAAGAGCTTCTGTTTTAATGTTTGAGTTTCCATTGCCTATTTCCCCGTCTTGTAAATGAGGTTTATTCACAAAACAGGGAATCATAAAAGCACATCCTATTTTCCCTCACAAAAACTTAGAGGGGTGAATTTGCCCCGAAAACACGGACAGCTTCGGTAATGTCGATAGATGTTCATCCAATGAGAAACGCCGAGCTGGCTGACATCTGTGCGTTCTTTAACTGGCCCTGCTGCCAGGTGCGGAGGATAACCGCAGTCCGGAGATTTACCAAAGGGATCGTGCCACTGAAAGACATGGCTCACCATCTGTGTGCGACTCGCTGCCCTGCATCGTGTGTTTGCAGCCTGTCTACGAGCCAAAGCAAACACAAAGCTCTCATAGTGTCTTTGTCCTTGCTAATGTAGAAGAGTCCAGAGCTTGCTGCTCACAGGAACATTCCCGGAATATAAAATGTCCTGTGTTATTACAAATATCCCTCTGCCGACATAATCCATCTCTGTTTTTTCTGACTGGAACAACTGCTTCGACAAAGGCACCAAATAGAAAATGAATCTATACTCTGCAACACAGTTTTTTAAAGTATGAATTTTGAAAGCAATATTTCATCGCTAACATCAAATATTTGACAGGCTAGTGCCGTGTTTATAGTTCCTTGTTTATCCAAAAAAGTGTTGTCGTTGTTCATTTCCAATAAAGCTTCTCATGCAGTCAACTTTGGCTCTAGAGCTCCTGGGTGTACAGCAGTAACAGTTCAATTAAATAGGTCATGGTTAGATTACAAAGTGGGCAGAGAAGGTAACTGCCCGAGAGCCCAACACCCTTGGGGCCCTTAAACCCAAACTCAATGTTGATGCTAACATGTAGATGCCAAGAATATGTAACTTTTACTTTGTTCATCATCGTAATTTGCTTGCATTAAACATAGAGAACAAGTGAAGTTGATCTACTGATGGTGCTGGAGTGAAAGTCAGAGGATCTTCAGAAATCATGAGTATCCATTGTCCGGTGTCCTGTGCGTGTCCTGTGTCAAATTCTACAAAGACCGACCAGCTCGTCTTTCCTCTCTGGCCCAAGAATGACGAGTTAACTTGACAAACGACAATATAGCAACCAGAAGGAGTTGAGAGACCTCTCAGAAACATCCCATGTATTAGTTGTGACTCTCACTCGCACCACAGTGTCAAAGAGTATATTATCACGTCTCTTGGCGATGCACAAAGCAACTATCTACCTATTTCTCAAAAGATAACATTTTAGAAAGATTATGGTGGTTATCATGTTCAGAACAAAATTAAATTGGAGGGACCATTAGAATCTAAGTCATGTTGAATATTAGCGAATGTTTTTTCATACTTTTGATTTGCTTGATGCTTGAATTTCATAGTTTAAACAGTTTTATGCGTGATTTGTGTATTTCTAGTGAGTTCTTGAAGTTAAAGCATACTATAGTAGCCTCAATATTCTATTTGGCTACTTGGTGAGTTGTCAGTCCCAGATTTCATAGAGCGCTGGATGACTTTTCTCCCTGGTGCAAATGGTTGAGATGGATTTAAATTCCCATTGAATAATTGTTGCAGACTACCTGTAGCCAGAGCCACTCTGCTCAACACAGCTAAAAACTGGAATAGCAATGGCCTTGATGTACTTTATTGAGGGACCCCATACCAAATTTAATCTGAATACTTTTAATATTTTACTCCAGTAGCCCACCAATGGCATGTGTGGAAGGATTTATAGGGATCTAGAACAAATGTTTATCTCTGGCCCACAAGCAGGCTCATAACCAAATAAGTGGTCCAATTTGAATTGATGTGGCGCTGTTGACCTGAATACAGCTTAAAGGCATTTACATTCCTCTTATGGAAGCACAAGCACATACAAGTGCATCATTCTGGTTGTTTGTGGCCCCAGCCTCTATGAAACACTGTGGTGCTGACTGCCTGTGGCCTTAACTGTACATTTCTGAATGCTAGGGCGAGGGTGCACAGGCTGGCACATGATGCATCTTCAAGCCAGAAGACCTGATGATCCATCAATCGGTCCAGCCATCTATCCCTCCATTGTCTTCCTCTTATCTGAGCTCAAGGAGAGTGGTGGCCGGCCAGGAAGGGTGTCTCAGATGTTCCTCTTCTCAGCTCTTCCTGGGGGTCCCCAAGGATTTCCCAGGCTTGATGTAATATGCAGTCCCTCCAGCAAGTTTTTGAGTCATCTCTGGGGTCTCTTTCCAGTTTGGTGTGCCCGGTATTCTTCCAATGTGGATGTCTGTACCCCTCATCATATCTCTAAGGCTGAGCCTGGTCAACCGAGGTAGAACAATCATACGGTTAATTCGGTCACAACCCAGTGCTTGTGACCATACAGGTAAATTTAAATCTTCAAAATCTCCCTCTTTACCAAGTTCAATGCATTAATGGTAATGCCTACCCAACCCCCCTCTTCCATATTTTGTTCTACCCTCCCCTCATTAGTGAAAACCTGATCACTGATAAGGTATTTCACTTTTTGTACAACCTGAGAAATACCTCAGGCTACAAATCCTCACAATGACTATTTATTGTAATTATGTTGTTTATTAATTAATGCTTTTTTTATGTGGTTCCTGCAGATGAGTGTATTCCCATTCTGTATTGCATCAAAATGTCTGTCTACAGAGCTACAGGCTCTCTTTTCCTATGCATGAAGCGTTGCAGACGTTACAGACAACGAGAGACAGAGGAGGTACTATAGAGGAGACATGGTGGGGGGGCTGAAGGGGGGACTTTATTATGAAGAATAGTGCTGTCTGAAGATAAGAACATATGCCTAATGCCATAACAAATGCTCCGGCAACCACAATATTTCATTTAATGAGAGAGCCTGTGTGGGACAGGAAGTGCAGCATCTCTTTTGGGTGATGCCCTGCACTATTAAAAGCCTGTACAGTTGTCAGGCTGTGGATCCCTCTCCTGCTGATAGGCTCCTGAATATTCCTCGGCTGGGACAGACCGGGGCTTGTGTTGGCTAATGTAAAACATTAGCAATATCCTGAGTCAACAGTCCCCCGCTCTGGTTGTTTGGATATCGCATTTCCCTGGCAACTGGTCATATTGTCTAGGGTACACTGGATCCCAGTGGAAGGTAAAAGCAGCGCACTTACTTGCAAATTGGTTAACCGAGACAGGCCACCACTGGAGCTTGACAGTTAATTTGACACGTAGGTAAACGGGGGGTAGGGGATGAAGACCAGGCTGTTATTGTTTTCACAGTGGGATGGGAGGTGGGGCCATTAGAAAGAAAAGTAACAGTCATTTTACATTTTACACAGATTACTACAAGTTTTTACTGTAATGCCGAAAATCCCCCCCTTTTTATTTTTATAGGTTGCAGAAACAGAGAACAACATTTGGCTGTGGCCCGGTTGAGGCTTAAACAAGACGTGAACAGCTGTGCCCACTGACTCATTTGAAGCAATATTGGACCAACACAAAACAGGAGCCAAGAACTTCACTAGGCAGGAATGCAGAGATTAATGCAGTCACTGAGTTTCCAGTGAGCCGAGAGGGTGGCGATGGTCGGGGTACTTTAATTAGCGATGGGGTTAGAGCAAGTTGGAGAAAACAGGCCTCGGTTTACAAGATTCGGTTGTTTATCCAAAGGTTTTTTCTTGCGTAATCACCATGGTGAGCCGCCTACCGCATACACTTTGCAATGATACATTTTGTGTGAAGACTTTTGGAAAGTGTATCCCAAACTCATTATGGGTAATCAGACGCACTTATTTAAGTTGCGTTGGCCAATCCAAGAAAAGCAGCACGAACCATTTACTTCCGGATTATATGCGCTTTAATAATAAATTCTGATATCAGAGCCAATTATGCTCTGATTTCTCCTCTAATGGAAGTTAAACAGTCAAGTTCCACTGCACACCAACTCTGATACACAATACTGTAACTCTACTGGTGTTTATCTTAATATCATGTAAAGTCCTTAAATATATGATGATTCCCATCACACACACATTCTAATACTATTTTCCAGTTAAAGTGTCATAATAGGCATCATTTGTTCAGTTGACTATATTTACAGTGTCAGTTTAACTGTTTTCTTGGAATTGCCTTGTCGTAATTGATTAGCAGCAGCACCACCAACACCCTGATGTAACAGAGACAAAGTGACTGCAGGATTTACTAGTGCTTATAGGAAGGGAAAATGCAGACATACAGGCATACAGCGCGTTTTTAGCCCAAAGCTAATCCTCCAACAAGATCATGGGCTTGTCCTTATAAACTAATGTTATGTTGACATGAGCTGTTCAAACATGCAGAAATTTATGTTGATTTCCTATGAACATCGCAACATTTGTTCAGATCCCAGATATGTCACGACTTCCAGGAAGAGAACCCCCATCCTCGGGGAAAATATGTGGGAAAGTAAACCGACATAAAAGGCAGATGAAGTCATAAAAGCAGAAACTGCATGGTGGTAAAATTTTTATACAATATTAGTTTGTATATTGTTGGTGGTAAATCATTTCACCATTGGACATAGCTAAATCAGCAATTTCCCCCCTTTATCCTGAGGGTAATCTAATAAACTGCTTGCTGTTAGATTTACAGTAAGTGCTATCAATCTTATTTTAACTCTTACAAAAGAAAGCAAGTTACCACCATTTCCTAATATGTCAAACAATTTATTTCAGAAAAGTGCTTTACCAATAGATTTTATCATACTTTGTGGCCACAGGTGTGGTTTCCCCAAAGCTCCTGTCCAAAAGTACTGCCTCTGTATAATACTCTGCAGTGAAAAGCCCTTGTGTGTTAAGTAATCTTGTAATGTTAAACCTCTTACAGTAAAAAATTTATGAAATAAAGGTCTCACTTACTGTCGGCTCCTGCTGGGCCCTCTTCAGAGACCAAAGATAATCTGAATGATCTGCTCGCTGTCCAACTTTTTTTTGCAGATTGTAAACGCTGCTTGCTGGAGTCATGACATGTCTGATATCAAGATCCAGACCGCAAATGATCCCTTGATATTTCCGTAAATAAGGAAAAACAGCTGTTCTGTAGTTAAACGTATAACTTAAGGGAATATTATGGTTTGTAGTGTTTCTCAACAATTTTTCTTATTGTTGAGGTCGGCGGACTTGGCCCATTCTTTCCTGTTGTGCTCTGTTGGCTTCCCTTCCTTTTTTTCTGTTGTGTTTTTTCTTTTTGTGACTATGTGTTTGTGAGTGTGTGTGGGATTTTAGGTTATGCCAGATCCTCCTGCGCACAACTTACATGTCATCTAATAAGCCACTCACCTGATGGCAGGATTACAGCAGCGGCTCTCCCACCCACTCCCTACGACCACCCACTCCCTGGGATTTTCTCTCTGGCCTGTCAGTTTGCTCATTGATTTGTTTGCTTTTCAGTAAGTCACCCCTCCTGTTCTCCAGGATCACTTACCTGCTCTGCTCAGTATCTTGCCACGTCCAGCTTTTGTCATCAATTTGCTCGGCCTGAAACCTCAGACCATTCAATTACTTACCTGCCCTACCAGAACCACAACCAGAACCCTGGAAACCTGCTTTGTCTCTACCTCTGCCCCAATCGGACTTTGGGCTGAGCCGGACCCTCTGCATACCAATTTGCATATTTAATACCCAACTGATCGAGGCAGATGGACTCCCACATTTAGTCTGGTTCTGCCAGAGGTTTCTTTCTGTTTTTTTCATTAGGGAGTTTTTTCTCTCCACAGTCACCAAAGTTTAATATTTAAGATCTCGACCTTAATAAGAAGTTAATTAAATTCAATTGAACTTGTATAATAAACCATTTGAACTTTTGTTTGCCACTGAGACCTGTGTACTGTAAATTTAACATTAATAGTAAATAGTTAACTTGCTCTTTTCACAGTCCAACCAGGCGCAAGTAAATCTGTATGGGTAAGAATTCTGCATGGAATCAGGATGAGTGCTCTGTTGTAGACTTCCATCCTGTCCAGTTGCTCCAATGTCTCGCCCAGTGTCGAAGCTGGGATTGACTCCAGCTCCACTGCAACCCTTAAAGGATCAGTGCTCTAATGGATGGATGGATGAGGATGAGTAACCTAAACTCCTATTTTCTATTCTGGCTGTCTCAGCTCCTGTATATTGTACATACAGTACAGAGGCAATCTAACTGCTGTGACTGAGTCCACTCAGCGCTGACACAGCACACCGAGTGATGGAAAAGACAAGTAAGTGGACGGGCGCCATCAACAACGAGAAGTGGCGGTCTCAATCAGAAGCCATTCATTTTCGACCGCTGCACTGTGTTTATTTCATTTCCTGTCTCACTTTATCTTCACAGTGGGAATAATGGGCTGGGTAATGAGAAGGGACTAGGATAATGGCAGACTCTGACTCCTGCCTCCGTAATGAGACTGTGGGATCTGGGCTGGGGGAGGATGGAGAGAGGTATGACAAATGCTGGAAAAACTAGAACCATAGGGATATTGAGCTGTGGTGAATGCTGGTGTTAGCTTGTTAGTGTAACGGAGATGGAGAAAATGAGGACTGATGTGTAACTGAAGTTTCAGTGTTGTGTGTATACACACACACACACACACACACACACACACACACACACACACACACACACACACACACACACAGGAGCAGAACTTTTTCCAGGCAGGAGTATTCATTCATTCGACCATCCATCTCCACGGATGAAATGAGCCCGGCAATCCACATAGTTATTTTTATGAATGGACATTGAGAATATTAACAGTGTTGAATTGATTTGTCCTTTAATCAAATGAAACATATGTCCGCCATGAGAGGTTTATAGAGCGCCATTTCTCCGAGCTTTCCAGCAAAAGCGCTCTATGTGGCACAGTGACTCTTTGTCCAGCAAACATGGCAGAGGGATACTTTCCACAACCTATATTCACTTGCCCCTCTTTAAATCAACTCTCTTCCTAGTGGGGACTTAGTGGCCTTGCAGTGCTGTATCCCGTTTCACTGCTTGTTATTCTATAGACAGACTTTTTTATTTTTTGCAAAAGAGCACATGTATGCATTTCTCCAGAGGCAACCATTTTCATCAAACCCGGGGTGTTTTGATATACAAGCTCTAAATGTATAGGTTTGCAAAACTACACCTGGGCAATTACAGTGGTTTGGTCTGTTTCCTAATAGTGATGTATATGTGGTGACCTTGAGTTCTCTGGCCGTGCAATATGTGAATCTGTGTATATGTGTGTTTAAATGAGAAAATGTGGCCCCAAATTGTCCCCATGTGGATCTGATTGATGAGAGGAGAAGCAAAGATCCAGTGTACCATGGCAAGTGTCCCACAGCCGATCTCCACCCAGCCACCACAGGCCTCAGAGCACAGGAAACACCCAAGATGGCACCTTACTGGGTCTTAAGGCTTTCAGCATTAGCTACATATGTCCGAATCAAGTCAAACAATTCTGAAGTCAGGTCCCAAGTCAAGATCAACAAGTTCTTGATCAAATCCTAAAGATCAATAATTCCCAAGTAAAGTCCCAGGTCCATATCAAAAGTATCAAGTATGATCAAGAGTCCTAAGTCAAAATCAGAAGTCAAGTTCCCCATCAAGTTGCAAATTCAAACGGAAAGCAAAATGATTGGTATGTATTTCTGTGACAAGAGTAGGAATTGAATATTTAATTGTCTTGTGTTTGGGTCAATAACTTAACAGGGAAACTCAGAATTCAGACATTTGAACAGTCACTGTCACAAAGTCTAGATACAGGTCAAAATCCATGACTTGCATGTGACTCTAGTCCATGTCATGGGACAGTTCACGACTCTAGTCACATCCAGCTCCTTGCTTCCTGTAGACACCGAACTCCTAAACAAATCCTGTGTGTCCAGCGTGGTCTACCATTATGTTCATATTACCTAATCAGTAGCTTAAATAGTCTGCCAAGTAGCCAGCGCAACTGAAATACCAGTGCATGATTTAATCCTGTGAGAGTCTGAGCGACTTTGACTAATCCTTTTTGTTTTTTGTGGGAAGGGGTTGAGTCTGGCCGTAGCGTGACAGCACCTCCGTAGATTCACCGATATCTCTGGATGTGTCTCACTTTTTTTTATATGAACATCGCAGCCACATTCCGCAGCAGGGTTAGACACATTTGTTCTAGTTTTTATTTTCATCTTCGTTCACAGACATCAAGTGGTGGGATCTCATTGATAGAAAATGTTTCTGTCTGTTACTGTGTCTTTCATGTCGGCCTTGGAGGGTCCTAATCCTGGCAGGACCCAGGGAAGAGGAAGGGAAATGATGTAGCGGCGGTGGAGAGGGCGTCGATAAGAGGAGAAGGATGGAAAGAAGAGCGAAAGAATGCTTGAAGGCAAGATGTGTTGACAAATATCGTGCGCTGGTGTGCGTTGCACCAGATACAATCAGGGGACTGGATTCGTCTGCCAAGTTGCTGTATCACGGTGATAGTAAATCAGGGCCATATGAGACTCACAAGATTAGAAGAGCAAAGAGAGAGAACATCCCAATAAGTCCAGCCCAGTATGACTCCATGCATGACAGAAAAAAGGAGACATTCCATACTCCATATCTTTTTTTTTCTGCAGCAGTTTTAATCTTGTATCTGACAGCCCATTACATTGAGACCTCTCCTCCTCTACTTGTGATTTCCACATCAGAAATCAGGGGCCTCGGGAAAGTGGGACACGCAACCTAAAGATTTTCATAAGAGCAAACAAGACCTCGGGAGAAAGAGAAGAAGGATAAAGGGAAAAAAATACATGTGGGGAAAAATAAGAAAAAAGTCTGAGGAGAGGGTGACTGGAGGTGGTTTCCAGGGAAATGAGGCCATATCTGATTCTCCCTGCTGACAAACATGCAGCCAGGTTGAGGCCTGTTCTTAAGCAGGACCCACAGAAGCCACATCTCTCTCCCGCTCTCTCTCTCCGTTGTTATTTGAGGGTTTTCTTGGCAGTGTGCAGGCACAGGATGCAGGCCATTTGCTGCAGGAAAGTATAACCGCATTGTCTGAGCTCGGACGGCCTAATTGCCCCACAACAAACAATGTGTAAACTGAAGCTGATTATAATTTGAACCCTGGGCCTCGGTCTGCTGATTGTATAGGGGGGCCTCCAGCGTCTATTTCATTAAGTCCCCGGGGCCAGCAGACTAAAGCGTAGGAGCTCTTATGGATATATATTTACCCACATTTCTTGTGGTGTGTGGTCAAGCGAGGTTAGTTCCAAAATGGAGGTCTCTTTTCATTCCTCCCAGCCCAGCAGTAAATAAGTATGTAACACAGGCACAGGCAAAGAGACTGTAATAAGCTAGCCGCAGTGCGCTATGCGCCGCAGTGCGTCTGAAGGACGAGGTGACACAGTGAAAGAGAACAGTCCGCGGCACAGTGATGCAAAGCAGTGGCAGCTTTAGCTTCGCCGATCCGACTTTATTGCTTCCTCATGTCCTCTGCTATTAATGAACAACATCCCTGAACATCAGGGGAAACACATCACATATCTTTTCTGTGTTGCTTTCCAGCGAAGAGTGTCCTAATATGTTTGTGCAGTTTTCCAAGAAAAGCAAACACTTCCTCCTCCATGGCTCCTGTTTTCAGCGGCTTGTAATCCCGGTCTGAGGCCCGCACTGGAGAGCAGACAGGGAAAATAAACAGGATGTCCCGTCCGTTTGTGCGTCTAAGATCTGTTTGCAGATGACATTCAGAGTATAAACCAACGGATCAGTCAGGATTTGACCAAACTTTCATCACATGACATTTGAGTTAGTTTTTCAAGTTAGAAGGGTTTATTTTCTCAAATGGAAGCATTAAAAGACTTTCTTCTCCTGCGTGACTGGCAAAATAAGCGGTGTATTGTTTATATTACAGATTTGATACAGTTTACGATTACACTAGATGATGGGCAGTGGTGGGATGTAATAAAAGTTACTGTCCTGCTGTACTATATTTTTTACATGTATCTGTACTTTTAACTTTCACTCCTGAACATATATCAGCAGATATCTATACATTCTACTCCAATACATTTTTCTAAATTCCTTGCCTAGCCTGTTTACATAGTTTTATATGTATATATATATATATATATATATATATATAAAAGATATATATATATATATATATATATCTTTTAAAGTATATAATATAGAGATGAAATTGATCCACCGATTCAATGTATTTTGACAAGTCCACTTGTTGATTTTTACCCATAATGATTTATTTGTACTTCTACCTAAAAAATTGTTTGAGTACTTTCCCCACCAGTAATGACTGGTGAGCCCAAAGCAGTGCAAAACCTAAGACAACATTTAATTTATATTAGTGAGATTTCTTTTAGATTTTTAGGTATAGAAGATAAAAATGGGGATCTGCGATTTTTGGGCCCTCTGCTTATAAACGTGGGTATGTAAAAGAATGGAACTAATGGAACACTAGCTTGTATTTAAAAAGAGCTTAAGTTGAACTTAAGGCATAAAGGCAGTGACATTTTTTTATAGCTCTCAGTGTAGATTTGACCCTTATGTTCAATGCTTTTTTAAATAATTGTGTTAAAAGCATATTTAAATACAGTATTTATCCAGCTGCAATGAACTTCAGACAGAGGAAGGACACATACCAGTCAGTGAGGTCCTCCTGTGGGAGGGATGTTTGTAGATGTTGTCACACAGACCGTCACGTTTGTATGAAATGCAGAGAGAGAATTTTAAGTTGGACAACGGGAAGAATACCAGAGGAGAAGAGAAGAGAAGAGAAAAGAAGAGAAGAAGCTCAAAGTACTCTTCACTCAGAACCCTGTCCCCTGCCCCCATTCTCTTGGGGGGTTATTATTGTTAATCATCTTATTACTGAAGCCAGAGTGAATCCCAGGTTCGAGGCCGGATGAAAGGTCAGCCGCTGAGCTCCGCAGACACCGGGCCGTCAACACATCAAAGCTGATGCTCTCAGATGATCCTGCACCATGTCGCTTTGATACTGTAGCACACAAAGAAGCGTCGGCCTTGGACGGATGACAAAGTTTGATCGTGCTTTTCAACTGATACCTTCACCCTGTCCTTTCAAAGTCATGCAGCGTGCAGCCGTGATAATGCATCCCTTTATGAGATGATGTTTTGTTATGTGTGGGCAGGTTGATGCACCTCATTCACGTTGGTAGGAGAGGGGTCATGGAACACATCATTCTCAAAGAGTCTCTGTGTCTGCAGCTTTGAACTCAGTACTATAATTACACTGTAATTCCGTTGACTGGCATTTTTTGGGGAGGATTAGGGATGTATACAATGCTGAACTGATACCTGTATTCATTGTTGCTATTTTGCTAATTTGCTTTAGTTGAACAAGAGGTAATACATTAAGAGCAATACAATAAAGAAGTACATTTCACCTTCTTACTATTCATATTAATTCATAGTGATTTCATTTATCCTGGGATGACAAAAAATATATATTTTTTTATATTATTGAACCACTGCAGCCGAGGATTTCCATGAGATGTTGCCGTCCACCACACCACCTTTCTAACTACCTAATCAAATAATATGAATGATAAAGATCTACTTTTGTTGCAAAGCTACATTTTTGGTGCTATGCATTAGCAAATATTATAACAACCAGGATGGTGAAAATATTACCCTGACAACCTGTCAAATATAAGCAGACTGTGAAGAAGTTATTTGACAGGAATTTTGTGTATTATTTTCTCGTTTTTGTTTTTTCTAAGTAAATCGGAAATTCAATAGTCTCGTACACTAAAGTAGTTTAGAATTCTATGCAAAAAAAACACACACTCAGATTCCTGAACTCGGAATGTATTTGTTTTTGCATTTGTGTCTGTATTTATTATCTACAATAATAAATTGTTTTTAGAAAAAGTACTTTTTTTTATGGTAAGTGTTTCGCAACTCTTGCTGAAATTTGCTTACATGGTAAGCTGCCATTTTCATTGTTAAGATGGCCCCTCAAAGTGATGCTGTCACTAACTACAGCTTCCCTCTAAAGAATCCTTCTTCCCTCCCAGAACACAGTGAATAAACTAACCATCAAACTTTCGACCCATAATCATCCAAATATACATGAACAAAATAAAAAAATAGCTATAGCAAAGACAACATCAGTGACCTCCCACTTATCCACAATGTGTTTCTTTGATATAAACTTTAATTATCCTTTTTTTATTGACATTAGACACATTTGGTCAATTACAGTAAGTAATTGACAAAGAATGTCAAACAAAGTTCTGAAAAAACAGTCCCAGCGTTTCCTCAGCTATGGACAAGAGGAAATTTGTAGCAGTTGCAATATGAGTTGAGGCATCTGTCATTTTTCTTGATGATTACATTTGAACCAGTTTTGATTATTGTATCATCTTGACTCTCTGACTCTAAACTGGCACAGGTCACTGCCTGTTCCCCAATTGCTTCACTACATTTCCTCAACACCCGGTTCTTGTTGCTCTGTTCTGTTGGGTTTGTGTGAGCTCTGATTAAGTCTTCGCTCTTGTTACTGCTTAATAAAACTCAGTTTTTAGAAGCCGTGCTGGCGACACAGTGTTCCCAGTAAACATTAGCATTGCTAGATAACACATCAAGGTAGATCAAGTTCTCTGAGGCACATACTTCGCTGTCTAGACTCCCAGCAAACTTGATATCTGCTGCCATACCACTGCCAGGATCCTGTCTGCTTTCTCAAACAGCGGCAGTTTAGCCACCAGACGCTCGCAGACACCCAGCAGGAGACCCCCCCCCCCCCCCGTGGCACATCGCTGTGAGGTGTGAATGAGTTTCTGTTGTGACCCCCTGACCTCTTCCTGTCTCAGGACCTGCAGTCAGTTAGAAGTCACAGGTCATCTCTTCCTTGATAAACCCCCTCGAGTGCTGGGTGTTGCTCCCTCCCTGGGACTGGACACGGAGCGAGGATTAGCCTCCCTTTGATCGATTAGCCTTCCAGCTCAGGCAGGAAGCAGGAGATGTGGACCTGAAGCTGATCTGATAAAATGTGCTGTAACAGTTTTTTCATTCATTTGTATAATTCTGCTCTGACTAATCAGCTTCAGGAGTTTCAATTTGCAAAAGATTGACGTCATTATAATCGACGTTGACGTGTAAAATAATTAATAACAAGCCTTTTATTTCAGCTAAATGGACACAGAACACGAAGAGATTTTGATACAAGCTTTCTCTAGAGAAAATCTGATATGAGCAGCAGCAGTGGGCCAAGCAGACGTCTGGCACGTCAAATCAAACTGCAAAGCTGCTGGCACTCTGTTTTGTACACATTCTCCAGAGCTGATATGGAGGCTGAGAAATCCCCTGCTTTCTCTCAGGCTTACTGAGGCAGGATCCACTCGTGATCGCCACCATCAGGGCAGAGAGCAGAACAGTAGAATAACGCTACAGCAATGACTAGGAAAAGCCTTTTCTTGCATTAGAGTTTCACCAGTTTAGCCGATTTGTATTAATATTTATTATTCAATTTTAAGAGCTCTCAGCATGAATTAAACATATTTAGTGTATATCTGCATTTCTTTTGTCTATTTGTCAACGAATATTTGAATTGCATCGTTACCAAGCAAAAATCAACTCTTCATTATGCTTCAACATCTTCTCTAAGCTTCTGACCTTAGTTTTTGGCGCCCAACCTGTTGACCTGATGACCAGACTGAACTGGCCGCTGTGACCTCTGTCCACAGCCCAAGATGAGGGAGAGAAACAATGATATCAGTGATACTGACTGGATATAGACCTATGTGTGTGTGTGTGTGTGTGTGTGTGTGTGTGTGTGTGTGTGTCTGTGTGTGTGTGTGTCTGTGTGTGTGTGTGTGTTTGTGTGTGAGTCCCAGACACAGTGGCAGGTCCTTGGGCGACAGCTGGGGGAAGGAGACAGAACTTAATGACATACAAACAGTGAGAGAGCCTCTAAGTATGTGACCATGCAAAATATATGTAAAATCAATATGAAAATTTCAGGGTCATGGAGAAAGCATGAATCACATGAGCAGAAACAGTCTTTAAACACACACACACACACACACACACACACACACACATACACACATATTCTCATTGGCATAATGCAGTCCCTCAAACAGACAAAAGCACAAGAATATTTTAAAATGCACATCAATCAGTCTATTAAGTATATACTGGTTTATCTCGAGTTTTATTTTGTTGACCTAGCTATGTGGTTAGCTAGCTAGAAAATAATATGTCAACAGCTAGCGAGTATTGTACATATTTATGTTTCCCATTAGTGATGGATTGTAAAATTAGACTTATGTGCATCAAATGTGCAAAAAAAGAATCGTGAAATGTATGTCAGGGGCTTCGTTGTGTAACCATTATGGAGCGTACTGTCTCTTTCATATGTTTTGGTTTTCTGGTTCCACCCTAAGGAACTACTGTAAGTGAGTGACTAACTGTTGACAAATCCTGTGACAAATCCCACTGAATGTTGGAATGCTCCGTTTTCGTTGAAACGAAGGTTTCTGAAAAGAGGTTTTGACTCGTTTGCACAACTATATCTCAGTTATAAGTATAAATAAGTTTGCTCAAATGAACATTTGAGTTTTAAATGTTGAGTAAATTTAAATTTGTATTTGTAAGAGAAACATTTTTCAAATCAAAGTTACACAGGTTGACTTTTGAGCTCATGAAAATAGTTTGTGGTCCTGTAAAATGTTCTAATATATGAAACAAGTTTGACAGTCAAAGAAACAATCACACTTTATTTTCAGTTATACAGTAATTAGGGTTTAAAGCTCAGATCTCAGTTCATCAACTTCCAGTGGTTTGTATGGTTGTGTCAGTGGTCTAGTTGGCAACAGAGGCAAAGATCTAAATGAATCCCTTCACATCCTGATTGTAATATAATTCATTTCTGAGAGGTGTATGGAAATACCTGACATCACTCTTTTGTCCACAAAATCCTGTCCATTCATAATAATGACAAGAAACCACAGAACAAAGCCCTCACCATTGTTTGAGAATAATAATAATAATAATAAATAGGTAGTTCTGGACAGTTCATATGTTTATGTGTTCATTGATGATCCCAGGAGAAGATTATTAAGAGTCTTAATAACGAAACCAGAGCGCAATCTTTCTCTTTTTCTGAATATACAATTAAAAAAACTTTGCCCTCATTTGTAGTATTCCATTTATTTTCATGTCTGTTGTATTTTGCAGTGTCATGAAATACTGTTTTCCACTGAGAATGAATAGGAAGCCAAAGGGGAAAATAAATCACTCAGCCCCAGAAGTCTCAGCGGACTCCTAACTGCTCTGTGAGAAGAGGGAACCCCTTGTCTGTTTGCATCTTTCTCGTGAGGAGAAACAGGAAGAACAAACATACGTATGACCAACAGCTTTACTGGACTTGTTGACCACAGTTGGATGTTGAAGTGAGGGGAAATTTGTCAGCTTAAATCGCTGCATGCTCGCAGTCTGCAATTTATTGTGGCAGTTGATGAGTTTCCTATTGGTATTTTTTTAGTTTTTCATTCTTCCACTGGAAGCAGTGTGAAGAAATCCTCAACTAAAGTATAGGGGTTTAATGCATTTTCCAGCATGTATAACCAGGACTTTTGTGAACAGTTCCCTCTATATTGTAGTACACTACTATGTTTTCATTTGAAAAGACATAATCTCTGCTGTGGATACGTCTGGGGTCAACAGAGTTTTAGAGCTGCAAAAAAGAAAAGTTTGATAATGCTGCTGGGCTCGTTTTAGTTTGAAAAGGCCATGTTTTAGTATAGATGGGCACACCGGAGATGTTTGGAAATGATGACGTAGACACTGACAACCAGGAGCTGATTGCATGGTTTTTACTGTTTAGTCAAGCTCCTATCTCATGTCCCTCTTCCTAAAGAGCCTCGGCTGTAGAACGCAACATGGATAACCAATTCCAAGCGTTGCAGTTCCTGTGGTGCAGTTATTTCTGCCTTTTACAAAGATACTACTACTAACATACGGGAGAAGAGATATTATTTGAGCAATTTGGGTCAATCGCAATGTGACCCGCATGCCCAGTGTACGTGAGGGGGATGATATGATATGGGCTTCTTAGTATGGACGCATATCACATATCACATAAAAACTGATATGGTGGAGAGATTATTTTAGTTTGAGAAGGCCGTCTTCAACCTAAAATGTAGGGAGTATGGACGTGGCCTGAGGTAGCAGGAGGAGCAGGGCCTCCCTATCAGCTCTCTTTAATCCCTCTGAAAGTCTCTGTCCTCTCTCCTCTCACAGCCGGGCCCCTGCCGTCCTCAGCCTCCCCTGCAGCTCCGCGCTCCCTGACCCAGACAAGAGAAGCTTTTAGCCGGGCAGAGATTGCAAGTTTATCTGCGTCCTTGTGGCTGACGTGGAGCCCTCGGCTTCATCAAAGAGCACTAATGTCTTCAGTGGAGGACACTTGCTTTAATGAGCCGACCCTTGTGGCCTGAGGATATGGAGACACTCTGTCCCTCTGTCCCGCTCCGCATGAGGCACGCATTACCCATTTACTGTAACATCTTATTACACGTCGCTGTCTGGCCACACACTGACAGTGGGAGTGTCGAGAAGACAGTCTGTCTGCTTGTTTGTTTCTGTTGCCTACTTGACGTCTTGTTTTTTTTTCCGTTGCCTCTTTTCCGCTTGTTATCTTTCCTACACTGCCACATATTTTTCCCTGTATGTCCCTTTTGTTCCCTCAGCACTCTTTCTTTTCATCTCTCTTCATCTTCTTTACCACACAGCAGCTGCAGACATGACGGTATCACGCACCGTATCACCATGACGCCTGACCTCCTGCCTCTGCTCTCTGCCCGCCGCCACCGCGAAGACATGACGTTACTATAGCAGCAGACTCCTCACTCCACTTTACCCCTCGTGACGGTCAAGGACAACACATTCCAAGCTGTCTCGGCCTCTGTCGCCGTAACATTTCCATCATAGCTGTGTCGGACGACTTGTTAGATTCATCTTGTCTTCCTTGGTTTGGCTTGATTTAAGACGCGAGCACCACGTTTGTATCTCTGCCCCCCCACGCCTTCGTATTTGACAACCTCCCTCAGGTCATTGTGTTACGTGCCCGCACCGTCCTCACAAACCTCAGCTGTAACCCTGGATCTTCTCACCCCTCCTCGAGCCTTCATGCTGACATGTTTATACCAAGTGGTGGTGTGATTTATCCCCTCCATCCCAGAGGCTCAGCGGTGACAGCGTGCCACCGAGAAGGGTTTGTGGATAAAAATGGGGCTGCATTGACTTAACAAGACGGATTTGTTCCTCACGGTGGATAGGGAATAATAGCATGCAGCTAATGTGAGAGATTCTTGTGAATGAAAGAGGGAGGGAGGGAGGGGGGGCTCCACAAGTGTGTGTGTGCGTGTGGCCGGGATGAAAAATGGGTCGGGATAAAGGAAAACTCAGGTGGCCGTGTGGCAATTCATACACGCAGACAGGCACGAATGCACATTCACGCACACAAACACGCGTTGCGCACACAAGGGAGTAGACGGTGTGGGTTGCATGGGTTGAGACGCCCCAGCTGCCGAGGCCCCCAGTGGGGTGAGGAGGTCAGGAACATTACCCACCATTTGTAAAGGAGAGAGTAGGCATGTCCAACAAGTCCCACCTGCCACTATATTTATGAAATTACTCATTGCAGCGTTTGGCTTCCATCAGGCTTGACAGTGGGAACCTCGAGCGCCTATTAGTCTGGACCCATATCTACAGTGTTGTCAGACATTTAGAAACCCCAGAAGTCTGCCCCCCCCCCCCCCCCCCCCCATCAACTCTGCATCCCTGCAGGCATCAACGAAATACCTCACCTACTGAGAAAGTGGGTAACTAAACTGATTTTCAAACTAGACTCAGATTACCCAGTGCACATGAGGATACTTATAATATGGGGGAAATACTATGGTCTATTAGAAGCAGTTGTCCAATGTATAACCTTTGCATGTGTATGTGTATGTGTAAGTATAAGTGTATGTGTTTGTGAAAGTGTATGTGTATGTGTATGTGTATGTGTATGTGTTAGTGTATTTGTATGTGTTAGTGTATTTGTATGTGTTTGTGTACGTGTTTGTGTATGTGTATGTGTATGTGTAGTGTATGTCATAGCTCAATCCCTGGAAGCAACTCACCTTATCCAGTACATTTTTTGTTATTTTAGGCAACATTACAAACTGATAAATAATAACTGGGCCCTCTGTTTAAATTGTGGCCCCTTTAGATCCCTGAATTAGAAAAGCTACTGCCTCATATGAAAAACAATGTGAGATAGTGAGATAAGCAACCTAAAAAAATTAGAATAAGAATAATTATAACACAATTGATAAATTAGTTTGAAAAACCCTCAAATTCATTGGTATTTGAATTGGTTGGTAAACATTTCTTCAGTGTAGATAGACCATTTTGTGTGCGGCTGATCCAAACAAATTCTATTGGTTGAGGAGGCTCCAGAAAATGCTTTATAATATTTATTCTTTTTTTAAATAAGATTTGATCACAAAAAATATAGATGGTTTTGCAATGTCACACCACCATTACAGCATCTCATCTGTCAATAGGACAGACTTCACACCTGCATTTAGAGAGTTCTATTCTATATATAGATGACCTATTATACCATTATACTACTTTATTATAGTAAGAGTTGAATACATATGTCACCAAACATTTTTAGTCCAGGTTGAATTAACATTCCCTTAGTTATATAGCGAGCTCATGTGTTGTCAAGGTAAAGAACAGGATTAAAAAAATGTAACAAGACTGTTTGATTCCCCCCCTTTTTAATAAATACTTCCTGTATACGTCTGTGGACTGAACCCTCAGGAAACACTGATATCCATCTTCTCATCTCCCACCTGGCAAGAGAGCAAATCAAATCAAAACATTGGGAGTATTCCAGTAAATGATTTTTAAAAAATATGGAAAAATGAGGGGGCGGATAATTTCATCTGAGAGTGAAACATGTGTTATTTTCTGAAAACGCCGTGTGTGAAGTTATGCACAGTAGGTGCACGGGAGGATCACTGGTAAATTCCCACTAATGCAGGAGCAGCCAGTGTGAGGTGGGCCCTTCAACACACTGATCCTCTTCAACTCTGGTTAATTTAACAGAATCACTAAACGCCTCTCGTGTGCGGACCCACACACACACGCACCCAGTCGCACACAGACACATGCAGCAGTGGCTCTTCTCACACCATATATTTAGATATGTAATCCTGTGGGAAGCTCACGGTGACTGGCTCAGCTCTAAGACCCCCGGCTGTGTGTACAATAAGGGAGACTTATTGAAACAAGGCTGGCACTGAGAGCCCAGCGGTGGGCGGATTTATTTGGAGAACAGCAGGGCACTGGCTCAACTTTGATCAGCACTCGTGCTCTAACCCCCTCTCACCCCCACACCCCTCTTTTTTCTCTGTCTCCCGACAACAGGCTGCCCAAAAGGACACCGCCGCCCACAGGGGGTGAGCCTGGTGTCCTGGCAACAGGGCCAAGCCTGACTCCGGCTCCCCGATTGTGTGCAGGGCAAAGAGGGGCCCTCTCTCTCTCATTACTCCCTCATTATTTCATTTACCATGAAATACAGTACCTACATATGGATTATTTTCCTGTTCTGCTAATGGCGTGTGTAGCGTTTGTGAAGTCAGAAGCAGGCCCCTGGATGCTGGGTACACGTTTGTTAGTTTTTTGATAGCGATCACAGAAAGTCTTTACAGTGACCTTATCGCCACTATACAGTACATTCCCCAGGTTTATGTACATGTTCTCTGCTGACAATCCACTCCACACTGTAACCCCAAATTCAACCCAACCTCACTTTAACCTCAACATGAAATGACAAGAAATATGCAGTAGTGGAGGAAGTACTCACACATCTCACTTAAGTAAAAGTACAAACAAATAGACTAAAATGTACTCTATTAAAAAAACTTTTTAACACTTGCATTTGGTCGAGTTCTTGCTTTTAAATAAGTCAGTAGTATTAAAAGTAAAAGTACTTTGTGTGTAGCATATTCCCTAATGCATGGTCTACTACATCTACTACATCATTAACTGTGCCTGCTGTATGTCACACATATTCAAGTGTATCAGTGGCAAACCTTCCATTCACGTCCAATCTGTGTGAGCGAGAAGGCGAATACACAAAGCACTTCCTGTGGGCGAAGCAAGTCGCACGATGGCTTCTTGTGGGGTTCGACTTTGCTGAACTTTGACCCATGATGTTTGCTTCACATTGTCTGACCATGCAACGATGATGCTGCTGTAGGTGGACTTTACTCTCACTGAAGAGATCTGATTGGATCACTATTCCCCTCTCATTATTGAATAGTTTTAAAAATATTTTTTTAAATGTGAACATTTAACGCAGTGTGGTAGCATAGAGATATTTGCAGATATACTGTATGTAGTGGAGTGAAAGTGAAAAGTACTTGAAAAGAAATCTACTTAAGTAAAGTACAATTATTTAAATTACAGTAACAAAGTTAATGTACTTCTTTATATCCCACCACTGCCAATTTCAACAACTATTTGTAATTCTTTGAAATCAGAAAAACAAATGTCGCCACTTGGATAAAACTTTCTTGTAGCTGCCTATTAAATGGAAATTTTGTAGACGTCTTTTTCATTGTTAAACAGATTTCTATGCGATCCAGTGTGGTATCCTTTAACCTCCCAGCGAACAGTGAATTAAGTTCTTGGAGTTTAAACAGCAGAACATGAAATCGTGTTAATTGTCTCCAGTGGTCAGTCAGTGAGACAGGGGAGGCTGACAGAGCATAAACTCTGACACCATCTATATAACACACCACATAGGTTTGATAACACTTAAGCTCCCAGCGTGATCTCAGCTCCTCTGTGGGTGTGTACGCACTGTCCGCAACAATTAATGTCTACATACTCCAGCAAGTGCGGGACTTGCTATTGCTCTCTGACACTGCAGTGGGCGCTGTGGACTAATCTGCAGGGACACGGGAAAGGCTGCTGAAGAAGAAGAAAGTGGGGAAAAGCCAAAAGTGACTCTGGACTCTGCAAAAACTGGAGTTTGTTTTGTGACGCATCCACCGGGCAACACACAGAACAGTTTCTCTTTTGCTTTCTTCTGGCACAGTTTGGATGAATGGATTTCCAGGATGAGGTATGATTTCAGGGAAGAACCCAAAACATTTGAGACTGATTGTGGGATCACGGTCCTGTACCTGGGCTGGAAGTGATCCCAAATCACTAAACATTGCTGCTGTTCTATTTCTGTGGAATTAAAAGCAGAGCAACAAGCCTCTACAGCTACTTTGCTGCCCCAACCCTCCCACCCCCCATCATCTCCCCACACTAATTCAATATCTGATACACATGCTGAAAGGCCCAGCCAAAATACAATTACATTCCTTCACGGGGACGTAAGCAGCGGGAGACAGGGGTTAAGGGACTGCATGCCGATCTCCACCGTTCACCCTGGTCATTAGTTGACTCTGCCTCTCCATAGGCATCAGGAAACTTTATATACAAAGCTGTGCTTGAATGAGCAGACACTTAACATCGCACGTATTGCACCGAACTGTGCAACTCAGCTGTTTGTAGTTCGTTGTATCCTCGTTTGTGTGTCAGGTGTTCAGCCAAGTAAATCCTGACGTGATTACATCCATATGTTAACAAGTTAGCGCAATATTTAGATGAATCAAACCTTTCACAAAGTCCATGTGAGGCCATATGCAGAAAACCATTTTGTCCTGCAGAAGCAGAAAAAGGAGAGTTATTGACACTGGCGACACGCTCTCGTCAACCACAGCGAGAGCTCAGCATAGGATCCTCTTAACCTTCCCTGAAAAAGGCCATTGTGCAAACTTGACCTTGCGGGTTCTTACTCCAGTAATGACACCCCATCTTTTGGCTGTGGGGCGAACCTGGCGCTGAGCTTAGCCAGAGTGATACTTATGGGGCTGCAGTTAGCAGAGACACTTTACATGCTGGAATTTTCCTTCCAAAGAAAGAGAGGAACAGAGGCAGGGGTCAGAAGGTCGGAGCACTCTGCGAGCTCCCAGTCCCGGCAACAGAGATGAAAGTTAGCCTAAATAATCCTGTAAAGTGCTCAGACCGAGCAGAAATTCCCCTGGGGGGGGGGGGGGGGGGGGGGGGGGGGGGGTCTCCAGTGTGACCTCCACCCCTCTGCTCTCTTTGCCTACCCCGCCCTCACCTCATCACTCGAAGCCCAGATCACTGTGGACACTTGAGTTCACGTCCATTAGGCAAATTAGCAATTAGAGGACTAGTAACATAACCAGCCCGTGTTTGTGGAGACTGGAGCTGGTGAGAGAGGTGGACGGGGGGGGGGGGGGGGGGGGGGTCTCAGCCAAAAGGCCTAATTTGACATTTCAGACTGCGTGGCTCGTCACTGACAGTCTGCTGAGGGACTAGTTTTGGCATGCTGTGTTTCATCTGCCCCCGCTCCCCTCCGTCCGCCGCCCTAGTCAACATAGTTAGATAAACACACTCAGGCATATAAAGGGTCAACTTAAGAGACTAATGGAGCTAAAAGCCCCAATGAAAAGGAAAGCCAAGCCAATAAATGTCATGTTTTAACGAGTTGAACAAACAAAGACCCAGGGACAGTTGGGTTATGTTTACCCACTCGTACTCAAAGGACATGAGGATGCATGGCACAACGCGGAGTCGCTTGAGAGACTCCTCATAAAGTCCCCTGCAATGTTGAATTTGAGGATGAGTGTGTTTTGTTTTTTGCTCCAATGTTAGTTTTCCCATCGAGAGAATTGAGCGACACAAGTGCTGTTTAGCTGATGTTACCCTATAACCTCCCCATGTCGACGTCTTTGTTTCTTTAAGGCTTTTACATGAGTCATCACTTCAGATGTTTTAGTGCTACGCTAAGGTCACACGGAATCTTTACTGGTAGGTTTAATAAGGCTTACAGTTCTTCGGGGTCAGAAGGGATTCAGACCTTTGATCCCAATCCCGTTCCCCGACCGCAACATGGTTTTGGCTCAACACCCCTGTAAACCATCCTCTTCCTCTCATCTTTTCATCCTACATGGAGCCTGTGCCCTTTTTTTTTATCAAGGGCCAGTCCCTTCCCACAAAAGGAGGTTCAAACTTGACATGGCTTTTGACCCCAGCAGCACGTCTGTAGCCCAAACAACACACCTCTGTTGTAGCCCGCCTGGTTCTAATTACGAGTTCCCCCCCCCCCTCCCAAAAAATAGTTCAAGTTTGATGTGGATGGTTGAGAGGTACAGAAAGAGAGAAGGGTAGGGGGTGCTTGAAGCGACGCTGTCGGAGCTGGGTGACCTGTCTATTTGATGTCTGCCAGACAGACGGGCTCTGTCACTCAGACAGAGTCGGGGCCTCGACTTCAAAGAGAGGAACTCATCTCTGTCCTGCAGTGGTCCTCTTGCAGCCGGGACCACCGGGAAGAAAATGCAGAGCGAGGAGAGGGGTGGGGGGGGAAGATGGCACCCCAGATTATATCATGTGGGACAGAACTTTACTCAGAAGTCATGAATACAGAGCAACATACGGATTGTGTCCGAAATCACCCACCCATTCACTAACCCCTACTCACTAAACAGAGTCTTCTATGTGGAGACTGTGTGGTGACACTATGCTATACTTTATTTTACACTTAAAGGTATATATCGCTCAGTTAGTGAGCTTTTCATGAATAGGACATTTTACTAAACATTCAGACAGTACTGCAAACAAACCCACTATATAATGGACTATATAGTGATTAGTGAGTGACTTCAGACACTGAGAACCACTTTAGCTCGTCAACATGACAACATCAGCTGTTAGCATGTGGCGGGGTGGGACCCTGATGGGCCCCGACCCATCAGGCGAGATGCTCGACCCATCAGGCGAGATGCTCCAGGCGGTGTTTCCTACAGTAAGCCCCCGGGCACCGAGTCTGTTCGCACACACTCTAAATATTATGCCAGCGCCTCAGTGGCCATTATAAAGATTTTCCATTCTGAATCCCCGACGCTGAGTTCCTCGGCATCCCAGACTCCCGCAGCTTCCTTCCCTGCTCCACGGTGAAGACAGGCTTTGTGTTGCCCTGCTGAAGAGGATTTTCCAGAGGGAAAGGGAAAAGGGGGGGGGGAAATAAAAGTGAGGCTCACACTGAAGAGTCAACTTGTGTAAGGAGGCGCTTTAATATTCTTGTTAAAAAGAGTGTGGAAACATAAACAAACACACTGGTGTATGATGGGAGGATTTACTGTTATGTGTCTTTGGTATACACAAGGATCAACTTCCAAATTTACAGAGCTCTTTTTTTGTAATTCTGTCACATTCAGGTCACACGAATGCAGGGAATTCCTGGTAGTGTGTGGAATTATAGAAATTTAGTTTGTGTTTAGCTTCATTATCCTTGAAGGCTTCTTTAAGATGATAATAGACAGTGTGAAATCATGGTGTGCTCTGTTTCATATACCTGTCAATTCTATCTCTAATTATTTTTGACAGAAATTCAACACAAATCTTCTAAAACACTTAGAGACAGTCAGAGACATAAAAAAGGCTTTATTTTTTAGTTTATACAAATATGTAGAGACAGGAAACGGGTTGAGAGAGAGAGAGAAGATAAATGGTCCAGCCAGCCAGGAGAACCTGCTTATCAAGGTGTTTGCACCGTAACTATTCAAGTACCAGGTCACCCAACAAAATTTAACTAAAGCATCTTTCCACTGGTCTAAAAACCTACTAACATTGGGACATTTTGTCTCTAAAGGGAATTGATACAATTGGCCTTCACTCTTGAATCTGCAGTCGACACTGTTCGGCTCTGGCACCGAAGAGAAGTAATGGAAATGTGACACACTTATTTCATATATTATATTCTTATATTTTTGCAGTCTGGACTATGGTCCATACACTGACGCTGCACTTTTTCGAGGCGATGTTATGTCGCATATTGAACTTCTGGGCGTTGGTGTGTAAATAGTCATAAACGTTTGTGTACTTATTGTCCTTTACATCATGGGTATAACGCGCAGCAGATACTTTCTTTCTTCACATCATGCGAAAGGCAGCACTGGAAAGACAGCGAGAGCTTCACAGTTTTTGGTGAGTTTGAGAAGTCAAACTTGAATCACCTGGGAAAACAAAACATAAACGCAAACTGTTTCACTGGTAATGTGAAAGGAGTCATCCGCCTTTTTTAGCAGGTTTACACATATTTATAAAACCTGCGTATACCTGTTAAGCTTGGTGTAAAAGTGGTTTTACAGGAACTTCAGCTATGAGCAGTTTCAACAAAAGTCAGTCTCTAGTATCCACACGCTACCCAGCACTAAATGCAGCATCTGACTTAATACATGAACAAATTAGTTTTTCCCTTGAAACCTCAGCGAATAATAATCTGCAGTGTTCAGCTTGTTTGTCGCAGCTCACTGCAAAATCATGTGTTGGCAACGGCGAGTGTGTGGGTGAGCTGGGAGCTGAGTGGAATCAGGTCCAGTGGAGGACACAGGTTTCCAGCTCTGAACAGTCTCAGCAGCCACCGTGAGGAAAACAGTGAGCCACTCTCCGACCGCACTACTTAAAGAGAGAGTTCAACACGTTGAGCCAAGGAGTGGATGTGAGGATTTCTTACCGTTCTCACGTCCGTACCGTTTATATGAAGCAACCGTCAGTTAGATCACCATGACGACTGGAATCCATCTCTGTTAGCTTGTGGTTGGTTCGAGCTGTCAGAGTCGGAGTGCAGCACTGAGGCTTTTTCCTGAGAGCTCGACCTACCAGTGCACAGTCGTCACTTACTGAACTTAGTGAGGTTAAGGCAAAAGAAATATTTAAAGATAGAAACGCTTTTTTTTCCCGATGGGATTATCTTAGAAACGAGAGCCCTCCACTTCTCCGTCCTTTCATAGATAACTTACAAAGAGCATCCTCTGAGTGCTGAGCCGGAGCACTTGAAATCACAACAAGGGGGTGATGTCCTCTCTTCCCAGACGGAAACCCAGCAGTCGCCAACTGGGCACAGCTACGTTACTCTTTTACAACAAACCGCCCGCACAATGGGCACTTTCTTCGGGATGAAAGGGCAGAAGGGTCCGGGTGGCGTTGTTTGGAGGAGGAGGGGGGGTTGAGGGTGGGGGGTGAGAACAGGACAAGGGGATGACAGTGCAGCTCTGAGTGTGTGTCACTTCTTTTTCTTTTTTTTTTGCAGAGGAGCGCGAGGGCACCGCCGAGGGACAGAGCCGAGGCCTGTGCCTCCGACACTTTGAATGCAGATTGGGTTACACTGTACACGGCTCCCCCAGAGTTCAGAGGGAGCAGGGCTCATTTATTTGGATGGATATTATGAATGTCGGGTTTGTTTTCAGTATCGAGCAGGACACGGATGTTTTCGCTTATTTCTTCACACAGGGACTCAGAGGTTGGGGGGGGGGGGGGGTTTCTCCGTCCTATGGAAACCATGGGATTAATCAGTCTGCAATGTAAAGCTCTCTGCAGTGCAAGTATTTACACCAACGCAGAGAGTTTATGAGAAAAGTTTCAGCTGCAAAAAAACTGGTGCAAATAAACCTGGGATAATCCAGTTACGTGTACCCAGCTAGAGCACGGTGTACACAATCTGGAAATTATAGAAGGGTTAAAAGCTTTTTTTTCTTCTGCTGGCTCAAGGTCGCAGAGGTCAGCAATAATAACCCAGAGCAGACGTCGCCTGATGAGGGAAGAAGATAAACGCTCACATGGCAAAACTGAGGCCCAGGCCAACACAACACCAACATTATTGGCTCCTCTCTGCCTCTCTCACTCTCCCTCTGCTAAACAATGTCTTTATTCAGTTTTTTTTTCTTTTTTAAAGGAAACATCAGTCACATACGAGCGAGGAAAAACGCTCAGAGACATTCCATGCGGAGAGGGCATCGCAGGAAAATCAAAAGCTTTAAAAAAGGATTTATCGGTCCGATATGGTCGCATTCCACAGCGTCTGTGTGTGTGTGTTGTTTTAAAGCGCGGCCGGTGAGGGAGACTGAGAGGCGGCTTGTTGGTTTTGCGCTGATGGTGCATATTAAATATTTTCAGAGTGACTACTTAGATTTAGCGGGCGACGGAGGGGTTTGATCACTTTAGCGCGGCGGCTATTTTAACAAACCGAGCAAACACCACTCGGACAAACCGGCCCTTGTGTGGAAACACAGTAGTTGTGAAAAATGCTCACGTTAATTATTAACTCCCAGGACGGATTGAGGAAAGGAAAAGGGTGTGTGAGCTTGTGTGGGAAAGTCATGTCCCCCAAAACGCTCACTGTGTTTTTTGCCCTAATCCTTGACATTTGCCTACACTAGGATTTTCTTTCCTCCTTTAGTATTATAATCCTATTTTCAACCTCAGTGTGACTTCCTCCCTGAACAGTATTCTTAATTAAATTGGCTCTGAGTCTGGGGGCTACAATAATGGCGGCCATTAACCACATCTTGACACCTTCTCAACAAGTCCTGTCTCGGTCCAAAATGACTCTGAGGGAACGTGGTCAGTTTTTTTCTCCGTGCGTTAATAACTTGACCACTGTTTGCTGAAACTAAGTAAGAGCTCGCACCATGACAGACAGGCAGGAATCTGAAAAGGTCATTGCTCTCCATACGTGATGGAAGCCTTACATCTAATAAAACAGCGCCAGTTCAACAACCCACAGCAGCTGGAGCTACGAGAGGAGGGTGTATGTGTGAGGCCATGCAGTGGTTGTAGTTTTTTCACTTTCATACATTACATTTTAGTATGAATCAAGTTTTGGTTAAACATACTCCAAAAGCATCAGTTTGAAAGTTAAACTCTCCTTTGTTTGTGACCCCCCCCCCCCCCCCCCCCACACTCAGGGGCCCCGCTCCCATCACCTACTGACACCTAGAGAAAGGCCTTATTAAAGAAACTGGGAGGGCCGCGAGAGAAACAGGGGAGATCCCACATGGTAGCTTGGGAAGGCTGTTTTTTTCCCTTTGAGACAAGCCCAGCTGACTCCATCACTCAGGACCAGTGACTCTCAGAGGGGTTTCAGAGGTGTGTGTGTGTTGGTGGTTGTGTGTGGGTATGAGGTGGATAAAGAAAGACAGGGAGTGTCTCAAAGCCATATTGAAACAGAGACCCCATCTGGAGGCAGTGGACAGATCTGCTCAGCAGGACAGAGGCACACTGGAGGTGCTGGAGGAGGGAGGAGAGGTGGAGGGAGGGGTGCATCAGGACCTCCATCTTCAAGGGAGTGCAGATGAACATGGTGAATGGAGTGTTCCAGTGGAGTATATTCACTTTGTACCTTAAACCATAACAAGCAAAGGTCAAGACGTCAAACATGACTCACGATAAGATATGACTATGCAAAAAGTTATAAATATGTTGATTTCATTCTAGTTGAATAAAATTTTACCGTTTCCTCATTTTAGTTTCACTCCATAGAAATATTTTCTGTCACATTAATGTTGGAAACTGCTCCGCTGGTTTTGACTTGCAGGATACCTATACAAAAAGAAATTTAATATTCTGAAATTGTTTAAATAATGTGTAAATGTGATTTTTATTTTTAAAAACAGAAACCATGGGCAATATCATACAGCACAAAATGTTTCTTTGAACAGTTTTCATAATAACACATAACAATATAACAAGAGGTGGCTTCGGGTTATTTTGTTAATATAAGTCTGTAAGTTGTTAAAACAAGTGAATGATAATAGAACAGCCTGAGCAAATGTTGTTTTGTCATCTGAGCACTGATAGGCTGCACGAGTATCCTCAGTCACACAAAACACTTTGTTAACCTGGAGGCAGTTACTGTTGATTTTCTTTTCAATATCTGATTGATTCCACAATCTTTCCAAAACCATTACATCCTAAATGATGCTTAATCGTGTGATGCACACTCATAACTATCAGTCCTCTAAGCATGCATGATCAAGACCCATGGATTTTTATTCGAGAAAGCAACAAATATGTTGGGAAACGTACGCAATGTTGAAGAAGACATTTATAAAACATTCCAGGCCCCTGATACAGATCTGCACCACACTTTTATGGGTTCTTCCCTGACGCATATCACATCCTTCCTTCAGGTTTCGTGGTTATCCATCTTGCAGTTTTTGCATAATCCTGCTTACTAACAAACAGGCATGAGCAACAAACAATCACAGACGAAACCATTACCTCCTAAAATGTCTAATTGCTCTGTTTTATTTATGTCTGCGGTTTCGTTGGATACCAGAGAGAAAAACTGGAAATTTATGTTATTTCAATTCTCGTGCTTAAAATTATTTTCGTGAGACAAACTGACTTTTTTTTTGGAGCAATCTCATTTGATCTCGTTCCAGCGGCTCCACAAGGCTCCTTCACATCTTCTCCCTCTTAATGACTTCTCTCATACGTTTGTCTATTTCTCTTTGAAGCCGTGACATTCTGCATCGATCTTTCTTTCCAGTTGTCACGATGTTTGAGTTACAACCAGAAGGAACCACCCTGAAACCACCCTGAAAAACATGTTTGTCAACTATCTTTATGTTGTTTTCTTATGTCACACAGAAGACTGATTGCTGTCATGACAGGTTTTCTCGGTTGCTTGTTCATATTTACGACCGTGCCTCGCGGGCTGGAGCGAGCTGTCTCGTGGACCCTTCACGGCCCGGAGGGGGAGACCTTCCCCAACCGTTCTCCACATACAGCATCTCCCACTATTTCTGACTGAGTCTCAGGCATGTCAAACAATCTTTGTGTGCAGTGTAACGTCAGTATTTGAGTGTAACACAACTCCATTCTTTTGGTTTGATGTTGTCAGTACAGGTCTAGAATATCCGCACACAGTGTGGCAGCTGAGAACTGAGGGTGGCCCAGCATATCATCCACACATGTGATCCTCGAGAAGCAGAAAATCAACCATGCTCCATGCATATTTGAACACACACGCACACACACACACACACACACACACACACACACACACACACACAAAGGTACGCACACTGCATTTCTCACGGTAACCAAACAGGAGTCTCAGTGTTACAGCCTGCGTAAATCCTGTCTTTTCATCTTGTATTTATCAGCTGTCAGTGAGCAGCAACTGGAGGTGCCGGGTCAGGGAAGTCCCTCAGTGTTTTATCCCTTGTCACCAGGCAAATAGACCCTGAGGCCTGTAAGAGCTGAGGCTCCAGGGACTGGACAGATCAAACCGACAGGTCAGTATGTTGTTGCAGCCGGTGGTGTTTACAGTGCAATCCATTACTTTCCCTATTACTACCAATAAACACAACCTTCAAGCTTTTACTGTGAACACTCAATCACTGGAATCCATTGATGACGTGCGGAGGTGTCAGGATATAAAACTGTTGTATTGGCCACGGTCATCCTGTGTCCGTTTTTTTTAAGTTTGTTGTGTTTGTGCCACCAATAGTTTTCTTTTCAAAGCACAAGCTTCCTGCTTATTAGGAGGAAACTGTCTGTACACACTCTGACAGAGATGCAATGAATTGAACCATAAGGACAACTGGATATAAAGAAAACATCTCCCCTCCTGATAATGGCCACATAAAACGCAATGTCGTACAGAATATTCAACTCTTTGTTCTAGAAATTGATTTTAAATACCACAAAGGCTGAATTATCTCCACTGAAGATTTGGGTTCATGTTCGTAGTTTTCTCATTGCCTAGCAACAAAAGCCCTTTGCTTAAGGCGAAGAGAAGAATGTTGTGTTGATTAAATTTCAATAGTGTAAATATCTCATTTCTCTTGATATAAGCAGTGTTGGGAGTAACGCAGTACAAAGTAACGCGTTACTGTAATTCCACTACTTTTAGCGGTAACGAGCATGTAACGAGGTATTTTTTTAAATCAAGTAACGCAGTTACAATTACTGAAATTTAAATGAGTTTGTTTCTCGCGTTACGTCGATCGCGATCTACCGGTCGACCGCGAAGGAAGTGTGGGTCGATCGCACTGGACAAGAGGCAGTCATGAGGACGCTCCGGCGCACGTAAAAGCTATCTTTCTTTTTTTCGCCCCCCCCCCCCCCCCCCCCCCCCGCCACATGGTCGCGCGTTTAGATTTCTCATCTGCTCTCTGTATCGCTCACGGCGGAGTTCCATCCCGATGCGCACACACACAGGTGAGCACACTCCCACTAGCGGACAGAGAGCTTCCGCAGTTACGCTAGGTGAGCCTGATTCTCTCTCCAAAGAGGAAATAGGCTCTCAGATCATAAGTTTGAGAAGCTTCTCCTCACTTTTATTTCATTGGGGCTAATGTGATAAAAAAAACACTGTTAATTGACTGAGACAGTTATTTTGTATTAAGTTAAGTATTAAAAGGGATTTTTGTACTACTGCTTTATTTGAAGGCCTGTTGCCCTGTTGATTACAAAAAATGTGTTTATTGTGTTTAACTGTTCAGTACTATTCATATTCATTACATTTAAAAAGCAGACATAAAAGTAACTTAAAAGTTACTTTCCCTAGTAACTAAATACTTTTGATATACAGTAACTGGTGAAGTAATTCAATTACTTTTAAAAGAAGTAACTAGTAACTGTAACTAATTACTAATTTTCAGTAAATTGCCAACACTGAATATAAGTGACTTTTCCAACTTTTCTGACCAAGTGCTCTGAGTGCGTGACTCAAGCATGAGGCAGCTGTGGTGCAGGAGAAAGAGCGTTCTGAGTTCAGTAATGATGTAACATGCATCTACACAGATCGGTGTAAACTGTACTTGTAGAAAAATTTGTTAAACAGTGTTTTCTGCCTCACCATTAGAAGGTAGCAGATTAGCAAATTACTACAAATTTCCAGTTAGATCTTCCAGAATAACTGCATTTGGGCAATCAGATATCTCTGTAGCAGCCACAAATCATTGGAACACCCTTCCTGATAATGTGAGGAGCTGCGGCCATATCAGCACTTTCAAACTTTTGAGGGACAGTTCATGACCCAAGGAGGAACCCGATACATTTCGGTTCAGATCTGGATCATGGAGTTGATCCAGGATATGTTATCTCAGTTTTTTTTACTGTTATGAGACAGGGTGTTTTGCAACATTTTCATTGATTTATTTTAGATAATTATTCAAGGACCTAAATCAAGTTGATCAGGCATACGTGTGTACAATTTGGTGCAGATCCAAATAAAAATCTGGATCTTGTGAATTTAAATGTTGTTTCATAAGGAGACCACAAGGTGGAGGTATGACAAGCAAACAGCTGTGATATTAAGATTAAGATTAAGATGCATTTATATGTCCCAAACACATGCACAGACATGCACAGGCACACTCATGCAGGTAGGGAAATTTAACCTCTGCTTTTGACCCATCTGGTGCAGAACACACAGAGCTGTGAGCGACCATGTACGGCGCCCGGGGAGCAGATGTTGGGGGAGTAAGGTGCCTTGCTCAGGGGCACTAGACAGGGTAGGGAGAATCCTCTTGGATTTTTGGACAGATCAATCCAGGTTCGTCTTTTTGTTGTTTCTCCGTGGAGTCGAACCAGAGACCTTTTCTGCCCATAGTCCAAGCTTCTGCCAATAGTCCACCGCCTCTCCATCTGCTTTTATGTGTAGATGTGTGTTTTATTTATTTAGTGTTCGTCTGTGTGTGACTTTGTATTTTACAGTTGTGCTATGTGCAATGTGTCATTGGTCTGTTCAGACCTGCCAAGGGATCACAAATGTGAAATAGCTTGAAAATGTAACCTGGTAAAGTGCATCAAATGTTTGAACTGTACACTGTCTCTTTAAAAATGTAACTGTCTCTTTAAAAATGTATTATAATATTATAAACTGGCACAAACTTCACTTTACATACACAAACTTACGCTTTGTCTACATGACTTTTATAAGTATATTTCGCCCTCCATTTTATAAAATGTCACCGTCCAGACGAGGACATAAAAACGACTGCAAATGCTCAATCAAGCATGTGGGACCAGTAGATGGACATAAAGTCTACATCCGCGGTTCATCAAATACCAGAGAGGGACGCTGTGGTCCAAGTTATACAGTCTCTGGGTCCAAGTTATATTGACCCCTGTGAATTCAAACTTGTCATAACACCTATCAGTGCTGACTAAACGTAGAGATACTGTTAGGCCTGTATAGCCACCACTGTTGTTTCTTCTCGATAAAAATATCCATAGTCTGACCGATGGCAAGTTCAACTTCCTGGTTTGACTCTTACACACAAAGCAAGGGACATATTAGAGGTTTGTGCAGTGTGTGCTCGTGTTGATACTCTGTCTTCTACTGTAACAGGCTTTCTTTGTCTGTTTGGAGACTGAAGGTCAAACCTGACTTGTTTATGCATGTTTTTTTAAGTAACAGGCCCACCACTATGCTAACACTATTTCACTCTATCCTGTACTTATCCCATCCTTTACAGGGGTTGGCTCTTGTGCAACAGGGTGACCTCAACACTTTAAATACCTTGCTGAATCAGCGGTGTCCATGATGTCTTACGAACAAAGAGACTTTATCTTCCAGGAGCAACACACTCTTTGGGTTTAGACATGTTTCCCGAGAGCTGTAACTAGTTTCCTCTTCAAGGTCAAAAATCCATTACTGATCCAAACATCCTCCTTATATCACACACACACACACACACACACACACACACACACACACACAGTTAGAGCTCTGGTGCCCCTTGGTTGAAAGAAAACAGGAAGCGAGGGGACTCTTGGTTGGGATGGTTCCCTTCTCTCTAGCACCTGTTTTGGTTGGACTCTGTTCAGCTCTGGATATTCCGACCTAAAATAAGCTACATTTGCTTTCCTGGACACACCAACCAAGAGGCATCCAAAGATACACACATCCTCTATTCAGAGCACAATGGCCTCATGGCCTTCAGGATGTGAGTGAGTCAGTTGTGTTCCTGGCTTCCATGTTTTTAGCACGGGGAAGCTTCACTTGTTTCTGTGTTTCCCCAAAGACCCTGCCTCCCTCTTTTCATTCCCCCCTCTCTCTCTTATGCCTTTATGAAAGAGACCTCTGCTGTTTTATTGGAATTGACAGTGGTTGAATAAAGCTATACACGTCGGTTTACACCTGTAGCCACGCAGATCAGACGCCCATGAATTCTATGTTTTCCCTACATCCCGGCCGTCTCAGCTGATTTTTATCCCGACCCGACCCCTCCACACCCTGTCATGGTTGTGTATGCACAACATATACATTTCTGGCTCTAAATGCCCCAGGATGTGTCCAACAGGTATACCAACGACAAAAACAACCCCCCTGAGATGGTTTGAACCGGGCTTGGAAACACTGGGGCCGGTTGTGGTCTGACCGCCACAGGAAACACTGCCACCAATGTTCAACCAACCAATGTCACATTTGGTCCAAGGAGTCAAGTTCCTACTGGTATTTCTAAGTTTGATACAGATCCTGTTGATGCTGCCTCCGGGAAATAGCTGCATGCTGCACTCCAAATTCGACATGACGAATTTGCTACACACCATCTACTCAGCTTTGATATGACTAAATAACAAACAATCGGTACAACCTTTGAAAGTGTTACAAACTGCCTTAAGCACTGTGTTTAGTTCCCTGTAAGCACCATCCAGTGCTTGTTATATAGAGTGCTGCAATAATAAAGTAGTAAGAAATAAGTTTGCATTGTTAAACTTCTATTTCCCTTCTATTATAATGGGTACTCTTTTATTTGTTTATAAATAGTTTTTTTTCCATTCCACGTTCTGAATTTTTTCCTTTAAATTTTCTATTGTACGGATTTTAAAATCAAAAATCTGAATTCCGTGTGTTTTTCATTTAATCATTTTTAATTCTTGGTTCATTGGAAATTGTGATGTTATTTGATGACCCATATCTGAAACATCATATTTTGAATAGTGCTGACCCTGTGTAAACTAATTTAAGCGCTGAACAATAATTTTACCAAGCGATATATTTCTGGATCCGGTAGCGAGACTGAATGAATGACAGGAGGAGGATCCCTCTGGTTTTTCTTTGGAAAGCACACACTATAAATCCGTCTGGATCATGCACAGCCTAACACAGACCCCGGTTGTTTGCTTTCATAAATGAGACAAACACCTCTGTGTGTTTTCACATGTGTGCATGTGTGTGTCTCCAAACTGTGTGAATGGAAAGACAGCCTCCTCTGTTGGGGCATTATGACCCTCTTCTCTCCTAAAGAAAAGGGAGAGTACACAGCACTGTCAGTGGGGGTCACAACCCCAGCACAGAGGAGACACACAGTGGTGAATGTGCCACACTGTTGGAGCGAGTAAGAGCCTGACGGAGGAGGGATACGCTGAGGAGGAAAAAGAGAAGTGGGGATGGAAGTGGCGGGGAATATCTGTGGCCTCCGTGAGCTGCATGCCAAACCTTATTCCGGATACCAACCCGCCCAGGATGCTGCGTTTCTGTGCTCTCGCTCTTTTTTTTCTCAGAACAAACAGACCAAACGGAAAAACCAAATGTATTAATTAAAACATGCAGGTGGGCGAGAGGTCGGCCAGAGTTCCTTCAAGTTTCAGAAACGCGGATTAGAGGCCAGCTCACTAATGAACCACGGAGCTCATTTTTTGTGGTTAGAAGTAAAAAATATTAGATGAGACTCTAGGAAAAGGGAGGAAAGACAGAATAAACCCAGCACAATAATGAAGTATCTCCCAACAATGTGACTGAGCTAAGCTCACAACATTTATTCCTAATGTTTGCACGGCTCCAAATTGAAAATGACAGCGCTGATCCAGCACATTAACTTGAAAGCAGTGACTTTCTTATGTAATGTCTCTGCTTCACATGTTTATCATTTCCTCTTGGAAAGTTATTATTCAACAGGACCAACAAAGGCTGGAAAATATACCTTTTTTTTCTTCTCTTTTCTTGGTTATTGTCATGGCTGTAAAGGCAGAGGAGGGAGGATGATGCCATTTTCTGTTTTGATTATTTAAAAGCTTCAGTATCCTCTGTGCTGTGCAGCTTCTCTGTGACTGAGGCCCAAACATGTCATTAAAAGAGATCTGAGCAGTTGTGGTTTTGCTGGGGCAGGGCCGCTGGACACGGGTGGGACTGCATGGGATAGGCCGGAAAACAGAAACATGTTTTTGCAAAATCTTCAATCTGGAGATTTCATTAAGTTAACTGTGTCTCAGAACCCTGGGTGAAAATGTCGGCTCTCCAGTTCTGCATGCTTGTATTTGGGTTGGGATGTTCTGTCTTTGATTAAAACGTTATGACTCTTAACTAAAAGAAGCACTGTTGTTTGTTAAATCCGACCTTTTAAATTACATGTGCATTGTTTTCGAAGCAACTCTTGAGAGTTCTCTGGTTTTAGAGTTTCCTCATATGATGCAACACCTTGTTTTAAGACAGAATTTTTTATAAACAATATTGATCTTGTGCTTTTCATCAACTATGAAGTGCTCTTTGGTTGTTTTGTACTTTAACTTACATCAGAAGAGGGATTGACATTATGTAACTGACTGTTGCTTGTTATTACCCAGCAGCTACATTGAGCAAATATCACGTTTTAATATGAATAGACCCCAGAAGACTGACGGCTGGAGGAAATTGAGAGTTATGTAGAAGCACTAATGAGATCACACAGCACTGGAATAATTTGTTCATGTTACATTAGCTTATTATTGTGTAACAAAGTACTTAATCCAAATATACAATCAATAAATACATATACATGCATTTTAATTATAATAATACAATTTGATAATCAGCTTCCAGACCAGCAAAGTCATCAAAACAATCTGCTTTAGATATAATTTTTTACCAAAGGTGCCAGTCAACTTAATAACCAGAGAAACAGTTGATCTAATAGTGAGCTTGTTAACTTTGATAGTTTATTTGTCGCTGAGAACACAGAAGGAAAGGGGCACGTTTACTGGTGACATGCTTATTGCTGTTTCATGATCTGTAAAAAATATATATCATCACACAGCTGTAATTATATAAAATATGTCCATGTGTTTATGAATATGAGGTATTAATAAATTGTGCTAATAATTATACATTGGCTTATGTATTTATGGCATTATATTAGAGTATGTTGTATAATCACAAAATAATCTGATCACAACTAGGTTACATTGTGTTACAATTCTTTTGAAGTTGTAATTGTAGAAAAAATTATTTAATAAATAGGTGTGGGAAATGTATAGTGCATTGAGTCATTAGCAGGTGCCACATGCTGTTCAGATCTTAACTGTGGGAGTCCAACTGTAGTATTATACACTTGGTGCGTGAAGAACATGAGGGCATTTCTCCTGCAGCTATTTTAAAGGTACGTAGAAAATATTATGAAACAGAAAGTATCTTCCTTCTCACAGTGCACCACCCGGTGGTAGCAGACATCTCCTGGTTTATGTACCACCCCTTCATACGGTGATGAGTTCTCTGTAGTGAAAGGGGCGTGCATGGTAAACCAAAGTCCAGCAAAGGTAGCACCAACTTTCACTACTGTTCGTTCTACGACTTCAGGAAAAGAATTAACGCACATTTTTCCTGCGCTGGACTTTAGAAAAAATCACGTGTTTTCTCCTTGCTTCAAAGTCGACTTTCACTTCCTGAACAGGCAGAATTAATCTACAACAGCAGGGTGGTGGAAAAGCATCAGCCGTGTTTATACGTTTCAGTTACAGTAATAACATAAATCCCTGAGTAAACCTAATCTGTCGCTGATTGTAAACAGTCTGTCGCAGTAATGGCCTCTAGAACAAATGAGGACCTCATGGCGGGGGCCTCAAGTAAAAGCCCTCACACACCACCACCCCCTCCTCCCCAACCACCCACCCATCCATCCCCATCTCCTATCTTACCCCTTGCCTTTTAAAATCCAGTGTCTGCAGTGTCCCTGATCGGCTAAATGAGGAAGGAGCTGGTAGGAACTTCCTGCCTTTGCTCTAAACTCTCGGGGAGCTGAATATGAAAAGAGGCTGGCACCACACATCACCTCCCAGACTTCCAAAATCCCCCCCTCCGTCTATATCTCCACAGCTTGGGAGCAAGCAGAGGCCTGACACCGAAGCAGGCCAGGCCAGGATCTGTGCACGAGATAAGACAGGCAACAGGAAGGAGACAAGCCAGGGCCCTGCTCCCTGACGTGACAGAGCCACTATTCATTTTTCAGGAAGGAGACAAAGAAAAAACAACATCAGCAATATCAGATGCAGCATTGGGAATTCAATGGGGGAATAAAAGATGAGAGTCCGCCAGTGGGCGACTTGACTTCATTAACAAACAACGCCTGTCTCTTCTCAGGAAATCGTTGGCTCACCAAATGTTGTTTTTAAAGGAGACTAAAAACTCAGAAAATAAAAAAATTCCATGGAAAATCGTTGCATCCTTCGTTTTAAAACACCCACCAGTAATAAATAAATAAAAAACATTGTCCATATGCTTTGAATCTAGCATTTAGCATTTTGTAAAACTTCCTTCAAATAAACAGACCTGTGGAGTCGGGGCCTCTGGGCTTCAGCTGATCGCCCAGGATAAAGGAGCACATTGGCGCCACTGCAGCCAAAACACTTGTTGGTGTCACTACAGACATAAATCATTCCTTTCTCTTCATCTCCGCACAGGAGCAGCGAACAATGGCAGGTAAACAGAGCAGACGGTGGAAGAAGACTCTGTTAGCTCAGCACTGTCCTCTCCCACACACATTCCTAACAGCCTGTGTGTCTAGTTAAGGTGCAGATAAACAGCCGCGGCGGCACCATATGTCAGCACAAAGCAAGCACGCCGGACAGAGACTAGAGCAATGATTACGATCGCACTCATACAAACGCACACAGTGGCTACAGTCATGTGTGCGGGCGCACAGAAAACTGCACGGACACAAATGCGCCTTTCACCAAAGTCAGGAGGAGCACGGAGAACTGACATAAATCCACTTTTCAGCACTTGACGCTGCAAATGTTAAGTTCAGCTTCACTTGTCATTGTCTGTTTTTCATGCATGTCAGACGTGCTGTCTACGAGAGCCAAGGAAAGAGCTTCTTTACCATGCAAACAGACATGCGCGAGGGGAATGTGAGTGGCCCCGCAGGACAAACTGACGACAACGAGGAGGAGACGACATGTCCGCAGCAGACGCTTCGCATATGCAGATCTGTATCAGCTCCCTGGGAGCACATCAATAAAATACTACAATGAAAATTTGCCTTTTGAGAATCCACAATCGAGCCACTGTCTGGATGGAAGTTGTTGTCAGCCTGGTTTAACAGGAGTTGTGATCCAATGATAAAACCGGATTAATGGGAATTAATGGGTCAAAATGTCCATAGAAACTCCTCAAAGAAGAGCTGTTGCATGTTATACTTCTTTACTGTTGATCAGTATGTTCATCGCACAAATGATAAATAATTGTTGTAATAATAATATCAGCTTAAGTGCAAGTCCAATACATTTTATTTAACATTGTGCAACTCATATCCAACAAGCCACTATGACTTAATCTTTGTGTTGACTGGTACGTTCAAATGAAATGTTAAAAATATATAAAGATATTTTGAAAACTGTTTTGTAATGTTACAAATAAGAGAAGATTTACCCAGTTAACAGTTTTGAAAGTGTTACAGTATTGTTGTGTTACCTTGTGATTAAATTAAGTGGAATATTATTGAAACTATCATTGCACACTAAAAAGACAACCTGTTGTGTTGTTGTTCACATAGCACAGTTTATAGCAACTAACTTTTAAGTAAAAATACATTTTTGGTCTTAGTTTGACTTAATTTCAGAGTACAGGTTTTTTATTATATGACTGTCAGATAATAAAGATGTTTAATGACCTAATAAAAAGTGGAAGAATATATTCTTGCTGTGTGTAAAGTGTTTTTTTCGGCCATTTAAAAAAAAAAAAACTGTCTCTGCCCTCCAGACAAATTCTACTCCAATATTTACTTTACTTACAGCTCAGTTTTAGAGTGAACCAACCCCTGAGGGAATATCAATCTATGAGGAATATCTAATTCTTATACTGCTGGAAGATCATGTTCACCAGATAGTCACTGATTTATCTCAATGCTGATAAACAAACAAAGGGACACCAAAACATTCCTAGTTTGAAGCAAACTGCACAAGTTCTCTGTTAATTTGTTGCCATCACAACAGATGCAGCTTTCAGATCCATTAAATAATGGATTCAAACTGTTTTATATATTTTAGCTACAAACCAGACGTGGCCAGTTTGCTTCTCAGCCTTCCTTTGTTTTCAAGGGGGAAAATTAAATTAAAATACGAACACAAAACAGACTTTAGAACACACCCAATGAAAATGCCCACAAGCTGTGACCTTTGAAGTCATGCTTGGCCTGCGTGTCCTGTGAGGGTGGCGGCCTCTGGCTCAGGGAACCAGCGGTTGGTTTGGCCCTCACGCTGGGAACAGAGGACTGCAGGAGGGGAGAGAGAGAGACAGATGCATGGCTGGGAGGAAGAAGAGGAGGAGGAGGAGGAGGAGGAGGAGGAGGACTGGATGGACAGCAGCAGGTTGTCATAAGAACAACGTGGACTCAATAAGTGTTTCGGTCCCTGCTTCATGTGTCTGAGAAGAAAAAAACATTACCACCTTGACATTAAGCATCAGTTTAGCTCAGACGAGGAGATGGTGAAGGTGAAGAACTCATCGTCTATGGTCAAGTAATGAGGTCAGAAACAAGCTACCAGTTACACCAGCTGGTGGTAAGGTCAAACTTGAAGTGTTTAGGTGGTGATTTACGCATCACTAAATGATAAGTCCAGTGTGTAGGAATTAGTGGCATCTTGTGGTGAGGTTGCAGATTGCAAGTTACTGAATACCCTACGCCTCACCTCTCCCTTCCCAAACAAGTATCTATGGTTGCCTTCAAGTAATGTTAAAAAACATATAAGACTTTCTGGAGTGGTTGTTTTGTCTGGGCTATAAACTTGGCACTGCAACATGATGAACTCCCTGGAAACTAATGTATATTAGGGCTCATTCTTTGTTTCAGGTGGCTATACAGGAATGAAAACATAAATATAAACATTTCAATCCTAATTCTGCAAGTTAATCCCATAAATCTCCCACACAAAGTAATTCTTTATACCCAGAATAATCCGACAAGATGATAAAAAACTTTAGACTACCATAAATGCTCAATTAAAGACTGGTGAGATAGGTACTCTGCAATATGGTTCTGACACAACACTTAAAATACAACTCTTGAATGCATGAAACAAACATATTTGCATCTACAAAGAATGAGCAGCTACATTTTTTTATCATTTGTACCTTCATTTTGTCAACTGCTTTGAAGCATGGCAAACATAATGTTTCCTAATAAAGAATATATACACCATTTGTATCTACAATACTGTACATACACTGACACATTATCTTTTAAGTTGATATTTTGAAGCAAACAAAGCAAGTTTGCTTTATCCATTATGGTTGGTTAATAAAGGAACTCTTATCAGAACAATATTTATCTTTTACTTTCTGATTTGATACACTTTAGATATAAACCCAGTGTTATATTTGTCTTCTTTGCCATAAGAGACAGAACACGGTCAGCCAAGCTGTGTACTTCAGACTCGTCCGTCCCTAATAAAATGACAGGAAATATAAAAGTATGGCATTATTGTAGAGGAAGTGTTACTTATGAACAAAGTTTGTATGCTTATTTTCTGTGGATATTCAACTATGTATTTGAATATGGTTTTGGATTAAACAGTGCACTATACCAAGACAATTAATGTATAGTATTGAGTTCTTCCACATTAAAAGTATTGTATATATTATTTAATACATTATATATTATGTGCAAAACTTTGCTTTGATTTTTGGTAGTTATGAAAACAGGTCTGAAAACAGGTCTGTTCTTCAACACTGACCTGGAGTCAGTGTTGAAGTGATGACTCTCAGTGTTCAGTCTTGTTGGTTGTTCATCAAATCATAATCATTTCATCTTAGGAAATAGGTGGTGGACATCAGCCTCAGGTTCTCTATGTGACAGTCAATTCTAGTAAAGTTACACTTCCTATAATTTATTTATATATGACAAAAAAATACATTATTCAGCTAATTCCCATTGACTCCCATGTTAAAAAAGCCAGACTTTAAAGCAGAATTAAACCTGTTTACAGCCTGGTTAAAAAACGGTTTCAGTCTCAATCACTATGTTCTTCCTTCATGACAACTCTGAGGGATGAATTTTTTTCTAACTCACTTGTTTAAATTATATAGCAGTTGGATATTATGAATAATTATCACTTGATGGACAGGTGACGTCACAGTTATCTCGCGAATCCAGCTCCTAGGCCAGTTGTCTGCTCGACTTCACCTGAGCTAACCCCCGTCTCTGGACACGCCCTGAGTCCATGGAGAAGTTTCACTTTCATATCAGATTGAATAACACGGATTGCTCACCTGACGGAGAAACTACAGACGTCTTCGCTACCATTTCTGTGGTAAGTTAAGTTTAGTATTTTATTTTTGTGTTAGTAGTGATGAGCAGGAGTACGGGAGTTATTACCGACACACACCGACATAAAAAGACATGAGCCAGTGCACCCAGCAGAGAGAAGTGTTAGAGTTTATGAGGATGAATCTTTTAAACGGAGACAGGAGACTGTTTGTGTCTGGAGAATAAGCTCCACCACGTAAGATATCTAATGTTATGTGAAGTTGTTTCACTAACCAACTCATTTGACTTGACTACGTTATAGTGATGGGAAGTTCGGATCTTTTTACCGACTCGGTTCTTTGAATCTCGTTCAGTAAAATGAACGAATCTTTTTTCAAGTCATTCGTTCATTTCAACGGGGGGGGTGATGCAAATGATCCAAAGACTCGTACCCGGCAGATGAACGAATCGTTCACCCCCCGACCGTGTTTCCGGATCAATGATTCGTTCATCGTTCAGATTCTTCGGCTTGGACACACAGAGCGAGCTCATCTCGCTGCTGACCGCCGTGCGGGCGGCGGACCTGAAAATCGCTCCCCGGAAAAGCAAGCCGAGCTCCGGGGCGGCGGGGCTCGAGAGCCCCCCGGTCACCTACATGCACATCTGCGAGACGGAGGTGTTCAGCATGGGGGATGTTCCTGCTGAAGCCGCTGCACGACCACCCGCACATGAACGGGAATCTGCGGAGTTGCTGATCCGCAGGCTCCCTTCCAGCGCATCCAGCTGGCCCGCCGCATCCGCGCACACAGAGCTTAAACTGCTGCTGCTCCACTTACTATAACAACGCCGCATTACTACACTTATATGTAGCGCCCTTCTAATTTGATTAAATTAGGTTTTCCTACATGTACAGTTTATGCTAAATTGTCACTAATGTGGGCCTGAAATGGTAATGATGTTGTTGACATGTATCTGGTTAATTTGGGGACGTTTGTGTTAGATATAGAAACGTCCTATGTTTTAAAGAGCCCTTGAACCCCTCAGTTTATTTTTATGGTTTGGATTTGTTCAGGCAGGTGTCAATCATTGTATTTGTCATTGGGGATTAACCTGTCGGATGGTCAGGGGGGCGGGGAGAGAGAGAAGCTGCGGGAAGAAGCTGAAGAGACTATGTTATATGGAAGAAAACTTAAAGTTAACTTGAAGAACAGTTATACTATTAACCGTTTGCAACCGGGCGTTTGCGTGAGGGTTTGTTTATTTTGCTTAAGAGTGTAAACGAGCGTGCTTTAGAACTGTGGCTTTTTGCTAAGGGGCTAACGCAAGCTGACCACGAGTACGGGACTGTTTTGCTAGCGGTTAGCATAACCAACTGCGTGTACGGGAGAGGCCAGGATAAGGACGGACTTTGCCACGTGCTGCAGCAGAGGAGTTGGTGTTGGACCGAGCATCTAGACGGGTTCCTGATCGTGTTGCTGCCTCTTGGAAGAGGTTGCCTTTTCAAGGAGTTTACCGTGTCTCATTTTTTTTGAAGAGGATTTCTGTATGAGCTCCAACAAGCGCGCCAACACTGGTACCAGTAACTGAATCTTTCAAAAAAAAACCGGGGTATTAGTATAGGGTTATAAAGCTGTGTTTTCATGTGTTCATGGGTCAATCTAAGGTAAAATGAAAAAGAGAGCTGAGTTATATTGTTTAGAAATAAAACGGATTAATATTGCTCTCAAATCTTGTCTTTCCAATGTTTTTCATGTTGATTGTATTGTTTCATATTGAATAAGGGCTATAGTTACAGTTGAAATATACTGCATGGGAAATCAATGCTCATTGCCAGTATAGATACATTAATAGACTAACCAGGCCTCTTGGCATCTTAGCCAGAGTCATCTTTGAGTTGTGTTTAGTGTACACCATTCCAGAAAATATATTTCGTAGCTCTCACCATTTCACAACCCATGCAGTAACTTTTATATGTTAAAGGGACATTCTATAAAAGTAATTTAGTCAAACCAGATTTGAGTGAGAGGGCTACATATAAAATGCAATTCAATGTGGAAGTAATTCAAGTATTCAGAATACGTTACTCAGACTAGTTAATGTAACGGAATACGTTACAGATTACATTAAATATAATTTAAATGCCAATGTGATAATAAATGACAATTTAAAACCATACAAACTGTCATGTTTTACTGTATTTAATAGAGGTTTTCTTAAAAAAAATATGATCTGCCACACAAATGTGCAATTCAAGTAAAATGGTCTTATATTATATGGAAAATTCTGTGTACACAGTTCAGACAGTTTGTATGGTTTTAAATTGTCATTTATTATCACACTGGCATTTAATTATCAAGCCAAACAATTACACTGCACTTAACTGTAAGTGAAAGTTTAAAGTGAAAATAACAAAACCAGTCAGTATGACGAATATCATTCACGTCTTTCTAAAACAGCGGTCACGCGAAATGGAATGAGGTAGCTGTTCCTCTTCTGAGCCTATGCAGGTCACGTGGAAAATTATCCAAAGACTCGTACCCGGCAGATGAACGAATCCGTTCACGAGTGATTCGTTCTTCTGCCAACAGAGTCTTCAGATCAGTGATTCGTTCTTCTGCCAACAGAGTCTTCAGATCAGTGATTCGTTCTTCTGCCAACAGAGTCTTCAGATCGGTGATTCGTTCTTCTGCCAACAGAGTCTTCGGATCAGTGATTCGTTCATCTGCCGGATATGAGTCTTTGGATCCTTTTTCACGTGACCTGCATCAGCCTATGCAACAGTCCCGATGCGCGGCCACGAGAAAATGAACGAATCTCTCTTTGAGAGGACTCGTTACTCCCGAGTCCTTGTAAGGATTCGTTGAAATCGAACGAATCGTTCACGACCGACACAACACTACTACGTTACACAGGCCTCTGCCCATCTGACTCTGGTTCAAAACAATATGGTTGCAAGATTGTATCTTTTTCTCCAGTAGCCATATTTCTACAGAGGTAATGGATGTATCATATGTATCTATGTAAAGAGCCTTAAGATCAGTGTTGGGAGTAACGCAGTACAAAGTAACGCGTTACTGTAATTCCACTACTTTTAGCGGTAACGAGCATGTAACGAGGTATTTTTTTAAATCAAGTAACGCAGTTACAATTACTGAAATTTAAATGAGTTCGTTTCTCGCGTTCTACCGGTCGACCGCGAAGGAAGTGTGGGTCGATCGCACTGGACAAGAGGCAGTCATGAGGACGCTCCGGCGCACGTAAAAGCTCTCTTTCTTTTTTTCGCCCCCCCCCCCGCCACATGGTCGCGCGTTTAGATTTCTCATCTGCTCTCTGTATCGCTCACGGCGGAGTTCCATCCCGATGCGCACACACACAGGTGAGCACACTCCCACTAGCGGACAGAGAGCTTCCGCGGCTCCCCCCCCCCACCCAAAAAAAGCTGTAAACCTAGGGGAAACACTGACAGCGTTGGCGTGTCTATTAAATCTGTCCGCTCTGTGAGAGCTACAGGCAGGTACACTAGGTGAGCCTGATTCTCTCTCCAAAGAGGAAATAGGCTCTCAGATCATAAGTTTGAGAAGCTTCTCCTCACTTTTATTTCATTGGGCCTAATGTGATAAAAAAAACACTGTTAATTGACTGAGACAGTTATTTTGTATTAAGTTAAGTATTAAAAGGGATTTTTGTACTACTGCTTTATTTGAAGGCCTGTTGCCCTGTTGATTACAAAAAATATGTTTATTGTGTTTAACTGTTCAGTACTATTCATATTCATTACATTTAAAAAGCAGACATAAAAGTAACTTAAAATTTTCCCTAGTAACTAAATACTTTTGATATACAGTAACTGGTGAAGTAATTCAATTACTTTTAAAAGAAGTAACTAGTAACTGTAACTAATTACTAATTTTCAGTAACTTGCCCAACACTGCTTAAGATAATGTTTATTATGATTTGGCGCTATACTAATAAAACTGACACGTCTGTTCAACCACAACTGGAACCTGTTTACCAGATGTACACGCTCAGAACTTACAACGTGACACTTTTTCCACTTTCACCACATTTTAAATTTCAGATTTTCACATCTGACTTGAAAAGGTACGAATTTTATTGTCTGATTCACCGATGATAGTGAAAAAAAAATTAAGCTGAGACACAAACAAGCTCCGACCTTGTGTTCCTGCCCCACAGGAACACAAGGTTATGTGTTGCTTGATTAATAGGGCGTCACTGCCTCTCAAACGATGAAGTTAAGAAGCTAACAGGGGGTCTCAAGTGTCAATCAAGGGTCTCTGGGGTATTTCGCACCCAGAGTTTGACATTCTCTATTCTCTTTGTTCACAGCCGGAGAACAACAACATGGATTACCCTTTGTTCAACCAGTCAGATTACGATTACAATTACACAGATTACGACTACGAAGAGGTAGCACCTTGTACTTACCAGAACCACCACAGTGTGCAGCTGTTTGTGGGTCGGTACGTTCACTCCATCATCTGCATCCTGGGCTTTCTGGGGAACAGTCTGGTGATCGTTAACTACGCCTTCTACAAGAGGACTAAATCCGTGACAGACGTCTATCTGCTCAACGTCGCCATCGCTGACCTGCTGTTTGTGGTGTCGCTGCCTCTCATCATGTACAACGAGATATGGTCATGGTCAATGGGGCCGATAGCCTGCAATCTGCTGAGCGGCTCTTACAGTGTGAACCTTCACAGCGGCATGTTGCTGCTCGCCTGCATCAGCATCGACCGCTACCTCGCCATCGTCCAGGCTCGCCGCAGCTTCAGGCTGCGCACGCTGCCCCACAGCCGCCTCATCTGCGTCATCGTTTGGATCTTTGCTTTTCTTCTGTCCGTCCCAACTTTCTACTTTTACAACTGGTACGACCCGACCCCCGAGTCCTTCATGTTTGAGGAACACGAGAGGAATCTGACCACCAGATCTCCACAGTTTGTCTGTGAGTTCGGGTTCATGAATGAAAGCCTGGCCTGGACGACCAATGTAGCCGTCGTCAGCACCCAGCTGGCCCTGGGCTTCTTCCTGCCACTGCTTATCATGACCATCTGCTACACCGCCATTATCATGAAGCTGCTGAGTGTCCGAAATTTCCAGCGGCACAAGGCATTCTGGGTGCAACTGGCTGTGGTGGTGGGTTTCGTCGCCTGTCAACTACCTTACAATATTGTAATGTTTTACGACAAAACCATCATGTTCCAGATGACGACTTGTGAAGCGTCCGATGCCCTGCAGGTTGCCAAGACAGTAACGCAGACCATCGCCTACCTACACTGCTGCCTGAGCCCAGTGCTGTACGCCTTCGGTCGGAGTGTAGTGCAGGAACCACTTCAGAAGGATCATCCAGGACCCGGGCCACTTCTCCAGGATCCTGTCTGAGGTCTACGTGTCCACTCGCCGCTCGGTGGACGGATCCAGCAACAATGGCTCATCTCTCACCATTCGACGACAATTGTTGTGGACCTGACGTTACCGGTGGTTTCAGTCCAAGGCAGCAGGTCCAAACTCAAATCCCCATCTTCATTTTAATGAACAAAATTAAAGTTTTTAAAGGGTCCCTTTTTTTTTGAAGATTTATTTTGATGAGGCAAATAGTTTATCATAATCACACAGGAAACAAGTTCAGTTTAGATTCAGTAAAATCAGCACATTCATAGATTTTATAACAATAAGAGTTTTATTTACTTTCACTTTTCATAAGATCACAAGGTTTGAATTCAAATGAAATTAAATCATCATGTTTTCAAATAAAGTTGTCAAAATGAAAATAATCGTGGAGACTCTGACATGTTTTAATACTTTTTATTTTTACATGTAACAAAAGTGAAGGTGTCAGTTGGCCAGGATGATTTCATACTGTCGGCAATCAAACCAGCAACCGTTCACTTCTTTAGATGTTCTGGGACAGGAAGTCACTCCTAAATAATTATTAACGATGTTTTGTAATTAATTCATCTGATCCGTGTCGGATGAGTTGTCCCTGGTCAGATGGTTTGTCCCGGGTCAGATGTATTGTCCCGGGTCAGTGAGGTACTGAGATAGTTTAGAGACAGCGACAGTGAGACTGTTCAGGGCTAGAATTTTGCACCTTATAACTGTCTCGCCATTCTTTGTGAGGGAACTAACACAAAAGAGGGGGAAATGGCATCGTTGATCCGCCTTTAGAAGAAGCCAAGGCAGTTACTAAGCTGGATCGACATCTGTGTAAAAGCATAAAACAGCATTGGGCAATGCCGGTTGAATTTCTTAGTAAGAAATGGGAAGATACAAGACAGGGTAAACAGGATACGGTTCAAGCTGGAGGACCAGAGATTCTGCTGGAAAAGCAGAAAGGAGTAAAAACTGTGAATAAAGAGGGGGAAAAAATCAAACCGCCGTGGGATATGTCTACCGTCCCTCCAAGAGCTAACAATTGCTTCTTGTCAGGTGTTCCCGTTCATTACACAGTTACATCACACTGTGTAAACATTTAGTAACTAAATGCAACATGAGAACTGGTTTGTGTTGCAGGCATTTTTTACATTACATTACTTTACATTTTATTTAGCTGACGCTTTTATCCAAAGCGACTTACAATAAGTGCCTTCAACCATGAGGGTACAAACCACGAACAGCAAGAATCAAGAAAGTACAATTTCTTCAGAAAAGCAAAACTACAAAGTGCTATAAGTAAGTGCCATTTAAGTGCTACTAAATTGTTAGTTTGAAAATTGTATTCAAGGTAGAGTCGCAAGAGCTGTGTTTTTAGTTTGTGGCAGAAGATGTGTAAACTTTCTGCTGTCCGGATGTCCATGGGGAGCTCGTTCCAACATTTAGGAGCCAAGACAGCGGCAGAGCGGAGTAGTGAGTGAATTTAGGTTGGTTAAGACCAGTCGAGCTGCTGCATTCTGGATGAGCTGCAGAGGTCGGATGACACTAGCAGGTAGACCTGCCAGGAGGAAGTTACAATAGTCTAGGCGTGAGATGACCAGGGCATTTTTTTATTTGTAAAACTCCACGTAGTTAAGACTCACTTTAGTACAAGGCAGAGTTTGAACTTTCTTGATGCAACCGGCTCTGGTGCTAAAGTCATTACTATTATTATCCTTTATTTAATAATATCTATGCATTACTATGAGTTTATTAATATATTTATATAGAGGAGAAATGGTCTTCCATCCATTATACAGCATGGCAATGTTACTGATTTCAACCACTGAAACTTTAAATAGTGAACAAATAAATGCAAGGCCTGCTACCTGCTTTGATATTAAAAAGAGAGATAAAAGATTAAGAAGAGGTTTGTTTGAACTATATTTAAGTTTGAATTAGATATTTTATTTGCATTATAACATAGTTTTAGATCAAAAGCACTTGAGTCAGAAGTTAAATGTGTTTTTCCTTGCTCTTGTTGAGTAAGGGCAGAGGATGTCACACCATGTTAAAGCCCTGCACAAGACTCTGTCGCGGACTTTGATGTGTGATGGGAAGGTAAGAGAAAGATGGAGTAAACAGATGGTGGATAAAATACTAATTTTGCTGGAAGAGCAAAATTATATTCAGTATCTGGAGAACAGGAGCAGGGAGAAATGTGCAAACACATCAAAACTTCGGAATGTGGAGACAGGAAGTGAAATTGTTAAACAGGACAGAAATTTACAATGTTGAGACACTTCATGAAATACACACACACACACACAACCACATACTGACTGTGCAGCTTTTTTCTAATCTCTCTGCTACAGTATATACTGTGAGAGGGTAAAGTAAAACACAGAATGGAGTAACTCAAAGCCTTTTTATTTTAATGTATGCAGACGAAGAAAGAGTTCTCTCACATCCACACAACCAAATCCTAGATATACTACAGTGGGTACGGAAAGTATTCAGACCCCTTTACATTTTCCACTCTTTGTTTCATTGCAGCCATTTGCTAGAATCAAAAAAGTTCATTTTATTTCTCATTAATGTACACTCAGCACCCCATCTTGACAGAAAAAAAAAAAGAAATGTAGAAATTTTTGCAAATTTATTAAAAAAGAAAAACTGAAATATCACATGGTCATAAGTATTCAGACCCTTTGGTGTGACACTACATTGGAGTCCAGCTGTGTTAATTAAACTGATTGGAGTTGAAAGGCACACACCTGTCTATAAGACCTTACAGCTCACAGTGCATATCAGAGCAAATGAGAATCATGAGGTCGAAGGAGCTGCCCAAGGAGCTCAGAGACATAAGTGTGGCAAGGCCAGAGTTGTGCATGAACGAACGCAAAAGAACGCGTTCATTGAACACGTTCACTTTTGTGAGAACGGTGAAGTGAACGCAACTCAATGACAAATAATGAATTTGAATGGAGAGCACATATTTCAGCGTCCTCGCTTATAGACGACAGGAAACTCCTCTCTTTATGTGTAACTTTATTAAAGTCCAGCGAACACGACACACTTCTTGTTGTAACTCCGACACTCCTATCATCCACCACTGTGTTCTTCACTCCCCTTCCTCATTCACCATTGACATGCCAACTCATCAGCCAATGAGAGCCTGTCATGCCAGGTAACTCTCCAGCCATTGGTCTAGAACTGTCACTTGCCCCACCCCGACTGGTTCACTGACCCTCTGGAAATCCCAATACTTATTGACATGGTGTAGTTAGCTGAACATAAGTCATAACTACGGTGGCCCTGAAAGCTCAACGAACGGCAACTTAAGAAAACACATGCAAGTTGACAAAACACCAGCAAAGTAAAAAAACATCTAAATCAATTTCACAACACAACACAACACATTACAGCAACGAGCTGCAACTAGAGAAACGCGCAGCAAATACCGGAACGTGCTGCAAATACCGGAACGTGCTGCAAAAAGCCAAACGCGCAGCAAGAAGAGGCCACAACACAACGGAAGTGTTTCCAGTAAAGTGGCCGCCACACACACACACACACACACACACACACTCGCCCGCTCCTGGTATTTCATGATGGCCTGATACGGTGATGATTTAAAAAATGTACGTGACGTTCACTCACGTTCATCGTTACGTTCACGTTAATAATATGAAAACTGATTCGTTAAGTTCAGCGTTCGCGAAACATATGCACAACATTGTACTGTACAGCCACTGCAGAGGGGCCGAAGAGCCGCGGGTGGCCGAACCCTGTGTGGAACCGAATTTCTATGGTGTATTGGACGTTTTTGTGGCAGCAGTGTCCATCACTTTTAGCTGTCCCATGGAAACACTTCCGTTGTGTTGTGGCCTCTTCTTGCTGCGGATATACAGCAGGAGCAACACTCGCATCACCTCTAGGTGGTCCGTGATTTCTCGTTATAAACACACTTTTAACGTCTCTTCCCACAATACCCAGGTGCACTACGTCACACACTACAAACTTTCCTAAAAGGGGCAGACCATACCTGCAACACAACAGCTCTGGCCTCTTACAAAAATTGCTCACTTTCCACATTAAACTATGAAATGAACTGAACTATGAACTAGTTCAGAATTTAAATGGTGAACTATGAACGTGAACTATTCATATTTACTTCTGTGAACTGAACTTTGAACTAGTTCATGAGAGGTGTGAACTTGCACAACACTGGGCAAGGCACAGATCTGGCCAAGGTTACAAAAGAATTTCTACAGTACTCAAGGTTCCCAAGAGCACAGTCGCCTCCATAATCCTTAAATGGAAGAAGTTTGGGACGGCCAGAACTCTTCCTAGACCTGGCCATCCAGCCAAACTGAGCAATCGTGGGAGAAGAGCCTTGGTGAGAGAGGTAAAGAAGAACCCAAAGATCACTTTGGCTGAGCTCCAGAGATGCAGTAGGGAGATGGGAGAAAGTTCCACAAAGTCAACTATCACTCCAGCCCTCCACCAGTCGGGGCTTTATGGCAGAGTGGCCCGACGGAAGCCTCTCCTCAGTGCAAGACATATGAAAGCCTGCATAGAGTTTGCCAAAAAACACATGAAGGACTCCCAGACTATTAGAAATAAGATTCTCTGGTCTGATGAGACCAAGATTGAACTTTTTGGCGTTAATTCTTAGCGGTATATGTGGAGAAAACCAGCTCAATACAATCCCAACAGTGAAACATGGTGGTGGCAGCATCATGCTATGGGGGTGTTTTTCAGCTGCAGGGACAGGACGACTGGTTGCAATTGAAGGAAAGATGAATGCGGCCAAGTACAGAGATATCCTGGAAGAAAACCTCTTCCAGAGTGCTCTGGACCTCAGACTGGGCCGAAGGTTGACCTTTCAACAAGACAATGACCCCAAGCACACAGCTAAAATAACAAAGGAGTGGCTTCGGAACAACTCTGTGACCATTCTTGACTGGCCCAGCCAGAGCCCTGACCTAAACCCAATTGAGCATCTCTGGAGAGACCTGAAAATGGCTGTCCACCAACGTTCACCATCCAACCTGACGTAACTGGAAAGGATCTGCAAGGAAGAATGGCAGAGGATCCCCAAATCCAGGTGTGAAAAACTTGTTGCATCATTCCCAAGAAGACTCATGGCTGTACTAGCTCAAAAGGGTGCTTCTACTCAATACTGACCAAAGGGTCTGAATACTTATGACCATGTGATATTTCAGTTTTTCTTTTTTAATAAATTTGCAAAAATTTCAACATTTCAGTTTTTTTTCTGTCAAGATGAGGTGCTGAGTGTGCATTAATGAGAAATTGAATGAACTTTTTTGATTTTAGCAAATGGCTGCATGAAACAAAGAGTGAAATATTTGGAATGGAATGGAACTCGTGTTTTCATTTGGTACACACAGCCATATTTTCAAATGACACACACATACCATTCATTGGGAACACACAACTAAGCATTTGCTTGCACACTACCAAGCATTTACAGCACACTGAAGTGCAAAATTGTAAACACAATCATCAAAATGGAACACACCATATGAATGAATGAGCCATTTCTCCTTTTGTAAAATGTCTCAGTGTAGGCCTACTTTTTTCATAGTCAAACATAAAACAGCACACAAATATGCAGCATAAAAAGGTTTATTTCGGTACACACAGAGAACAGTACAGAACTGTAAACCGGCCTACTCAACCCCCGCCCACCCTTCACAAAAATTACAGTTTTTCACAATCGTTAACACACGTTTTTCAAAACAATAACGGCTTTCTCAAAACTGCACACAGAAAACTAAAAACCTCACACACACAATGCTGACAGGCCTCGACACTCACGTCGCCACAGGCCTCCTCCATGGCCTGGAGCAGTGGGACCCGGTCCTGTGGGTTCTGTTCATATACCTTCCACCTCCAAGCTGAAAATAATTCCTCAATGGGATTCAGGAAAGGAGAATAAGGTGGAAGGTATAGAATGGAAAAATGTGGGTGGTCCTGGAACCACTCCCGCACTTGAAAGCTCACATTGTCCCAGATGACTACGTGATTGATCCACTGTGGGTCATCTGTCTGGCCAGGTGGTACCAGCAGGTCATGCAGGCCATCCAGGAAGATGAGGAGACGGGCAGCGTTATAGGCCCCTAGGTGGGCATGACGGTGCAACATCCCATGGTGATTCATTGCAGCACACATTGTGATGTTCCCACCACGCTGGCCGGGGACCTCAATAATGGCCAGCTGGCCAATGACGTTTCTGCCCCGTCACCTCCTCTTCACCAGGTTGAATCCCACCTCTTCAATAAAGATGTACTGGTACAACACATGAGCTGTGTCATGCTCCTGGATCAGCATGAGAATGCAAGTTACAGTATGGACACAGAGAGGTCAACACAGTGGGCTACAGTGAGACACTGTAGAAAAGGAACAACATTGGATTACAGGTACAATACATGCATGTGTCAGTGCTGAATGTACGGTACTTACAAGCACAAACTCTCACCATAACTCCTTGATGGCTGTGTTCCGTTCAAATGGGACCCTGATCACTTGTTTCATCAGCATGGCATTCCTATGAAGAATATGGTCCAATGACGGTCTGGACGTTTCTAAATGTAGCATGGTCAGCTAGGATCCTAGTTTTTATCTGTCTGAGTGTGATAGAGTTGTTCTCACGAACCATATCTACAATGTCAGTGTCCTGTTCGGCTGTGTAAATGCTGTGAAATTGCTCAACAGACCTGAATGTTTAGAGATTTGAGTATTTGTGTGTTGTAGGTTGATGCTTTGAGATTTTACTTGAGAAGTGTGTGCAACAACTGAACATTGTGTGCAGTGTTTTGACAACAAGGTGATGTGTAATTGACATCAGAGTGTAAACAAGGAAAGTCAGTCTAATGCAGATAAGGGAGTGTGAAGTAGTGCCAAATTGGGTCGAGCGATTGGTACATGAAGTGAAGGTTGTGCAAATTGTGCCGAATTTTCGCTTTTTGTGTGTTAACAACTGAGAAAAACTGTAATCCGCATGGCAGTCCTATGAAGAATACGGTCCAATGTAGAGAGGCTGACGGTCTGGACGTTTCTAAATGTAGCATGGTCAGCCAGGATCCTAGTTTTTATTTGTCTGAGTGTGATAGAGTTGTTCTCACGAACCATATCTACAATTTCAGTCTCCTGTTCGGCTGTGTAAATGCGGTGAAATTGCTCAACAGAACTGAATGTTTAGAGATTTGAGTATTTGTGTGTTGTAGGTTGATGCTTTGAGTTTTACTTGAGAAGTGTGTGCAACAACTGAACATTGTGTGTAGTGTTTTGACAACAAGGTGATGTGTAATTGACATCAGAGTGTAAAGAAGGAAAGTCAGAGTCTAATGCAGATAAGGGAGTGTGAAGTAGTGCCATATTGGGTTGAGCGATTGGTACATTAAGTGAAGGTTGTGCAAATTATGCCGAATTTTAGCTTTTTGTGTGTAAACAACTGAGAAAAACTGTAAATAATATATACAATACTGTTAATGTGGAAGAACTGCATACTGTACATTCATTTTCTTGGTAGTGCACAGTTTAATCCAAAACCATATTCAAATACATAGTTGAATATCCACATAAAATAAGGATACAAACTTTGTTCATAAGTAACACTTCCTCTACAATAATGCCATACTTTTATATTTTCTGTCATTTTATTCGGGACAGACGAGCCTGAAGAACACAACTGGGCTGACCGTGTTCTGTCTCTTATGGCAAAGAAGACAAATAAAACACTTGGTTCTTATCTAAAGTGTATTACATCAGAAAGTAAAAGATAAATATTGTTCTGATAAGAGTTCATTTTTTTAACCAACCATAATGAATAACACAAACTTGCTTTGTTTGCTTAAAAATATCAACTTAAAAGATAATGTGTTACTGTATTTACAGTATTGTAGATACAAATGGTGTATATATTCTTTATTAGGAAAACATATTTTTGACATGCTTTAAAGCAGTTGACAAAATTAAGGTACAAATGATAAAAAATGTAGCTGCTGATTCTTTGTAGATGCAAATATGTTTGTTTCATGCATACAAGAGTTGTATGAAGTGTTGTGTCAGAAGTGTTGTGCCCTTGTTTGTCCAACACAAGACCCCCACCACCACCTTGAAGGCCCCCCAACAGCACCCTCAGGTGAACAAGGCAACCCGAGCCGACCCCTGCAGAGGCAGAGTTGAGGCACTCCATGCAAGGCGGTTACACTTCCCTTTCTGTCAGCAGTTTTCAGTGTGTTCACTGGCGCAGCTTTCTCCATTATCAGTCTTCACCCGAACGAGCGACAGCAGCCACATCCAAACTCAAACTACAAACTTGAAAGCTGTGAGTCCTGATTTCATTTTCGAATTGGATTTATTTTCTTAAAATTGTGTTTGTTCTTATTCAACATCTGCTCCGATTCATGTTTCCTGTTCATCTGGACGATGACTGATAATATCTAGAAGATTTAGAGTCTCAATCATAAACTCATTTAAATGAGACATACAGAATTAATAGTGAATGATTATAATTGGGATTATTACTAAACAGTTTATTATTATGCTCTCCACCCGTCAGGAGACGATGTCCACCTATGTTCAACAGGCAGAAATAGAGAAAGGGATGATGATGCATTTGAGGAACCGTGTTAGTTCAGGTGTGCCACCTTCTCGTGAATGAGAATAGAACCTGGGGAACGATCAGTACCTGTGTTTGTTTTATAATGAAAAACATAACATGCTTATCTTCCTTTGAATGTAACAAACAGGTTTTGCTCGAGGTTCATCAAGTTAAAGAGTTTTTACTCTCTCAGTTGTCATAGCTGCTTCTATGTAAAGAGCCTTGAGATAATGTTTATTATGATTTGGCGCTATACAAATAAAACTGACACGTCTGTTCAACCACAACTGGAACATGTTTACCAGAAGTACATCCTCAGATCCTACAATGTGAAACTTGTTCCACTTTCACCACATTTAAAATGTCTTATTTTTACATCTACCTTGAAAAGGTACGAATTTTATTGTCTGATTCACCGATGATAGTGGAAAAAATTAAGCTGAGACGCAAACAAGCTCAGACCTTGTTTTCCTGCCCCAGGGCATCATGGGTAGATCAGAGTAAGGAGGACAACAACAGATTTGTGTCATCGCAGCAGTGAACATTTCACATTTTTCCAGATGTTGGTTTTGACATTTGTCAGATTTTCTGCCCCTGAAATTTTCATAATTTTCCTGACGTGTCGTCACTAAATTAAAATGTTTAAATATTTTCTGAACTGATTTGATGTCTTTCTTTCGGGGGGTTAGGGTTAGTAATGTCACAAAGCTCATTAGTTTAGCTAGTGTGCGTAATATCCAGTGACACTCGGATCCTAGTGCTCCAGTGTTATGTTTATGTTAAGCCCCCCTTCAGATCGTAATTTGACCCCCGAAAAAAGATTTGATGAACAAATTAAATTGATTAATTAATTGATTAATAGGGATTATTTTATTGGGATTATTTGGGTTTGTATGGTGAAAAACTCTGTTTATAGACTTAAACAAATCCAGGCGGCGCCTCTGATGTTTTCTAATCAATGAGACATAGAACTCATTTTTATAAAAACCTGTTGAATTCAAGTTTCTGTGTTGCTTGATTAATAGGGCGTCACTGCCTCTCAAACAATGAAGTTAAGAAGCTAACAGGGGGTCTCAAGTGTCAATCAAGGGTCTATTGGGTATTTCGCACCCAGGGTTTGACGTTCTCTATTCTCTTTGTTCACAGCCGGAGAACAACAACATGGAGATGTCTTTGTTCAACCAATCAGAATACTATTACAATTACGTAGATTATGACTACGATGTTGTAGCACCTTGTACTTACCAGAACCACCACAGTGTGCAGCTGTTTGTGGGTCGGTACGTTCACTCCATCATCTGCATCCTGGGCTTTCTGGGGAACAGTCTGGTGATCGTTAACTACGCCTTCTACAAGAGGACTAAGTCCGTGACAGACGTCTATCTGCTCAACGTCGCCATCGCTGACCTGCTGTTTGTGGTGTCGCTGCCTCTCATCATCTACAACGAGATGTGGTCATGGTCAATGGGGCCGGTAGCCTGCAAGCTGCTGAGCGGCTCTTACAGTGTGAACCTTTACAGCGGCATGTTGCTGCTCGCCTGCATCAGCATCGACCGCTACCTCGCCATCGTCCAGGCTCACCGCAGCTTCAGGCTGCGCACGCTGCCCCACAGCCGCCTCATCTGCGTCATCGTTTGGATCTTTGCTTTTCTTCTGTCCGTCCCAACTTTCTACTTTTACAACTGGTACGACCCGACCCCCGAGTCCTTCATGTTTGAGGAACACGAGAGGAATCTGACCACCAGATCTCCACAGTTTGTCTGTAAGTTCGGGTTCATGTATGAAAGCCCGGCCTGGACGACCAATGTAGCCGTCGTCAGCACCCAGCTGGCCCTGGGCTTCTTCCTGCCACTGCTTATCATGACCATCTGCTACACCGCCATTATCATGAAGCTGCTGAGTGTCCGAAATTTCCAGCGGCACAAGGCATTCTGGGTGTTACTGGCTGTGGTGGTGGTGTTCGTCACCTGTCAACTACCTTACAATATTGTATTGAATTACGACAAAACCATCATGTTCCAGCTGGAGACTTGTGAAGCATCCAAGGCCCTGCAGGTTGCCAAGACAGTAACGCAGACCATCGCCTACCTACACTGCTGCCTGAGCCCGGTGCTGTACGCCTTCTGTCGGAGTGAAGTGCAGGAACCACTTCAGAAGGATCATCCAGGACCTCTGCCGCTTCTCCAGGATCCTGTCTGAGGTCTACGTGTCCACTCGCCGCCCGGTGGACGGATCCAGCAACAATGGCTCGTCTCTCACCATTCGACGACAATTGTTGTGGACCTGACGTTACCGGTGGTTTCAGTCCAAGGCAGCAGGTCCAAACTCAAATCCCCATCTTCATTTTAATGAACAAAATTTTTTCTTTTGATGAGGGAAAGAGTTTATCATAATCACACAGGAAACAAGTTCTGTTTAGATTTAATAAAATCAGAACATTCACTGATTTTATCACATTAAGAGTTTTATTTACTTTCACATTTCATATGATCACAAGGTTTGAATTCAAATGAAATTAAATCATCATGTTTTAAAATAAAGTTGTCAAAATGAAAATAATTGTGGCGACTCTGACATGTTTTAATACTTTTTATTTTTACATGTAAAAAAAGTGAAGGTGTCAGGATGACTTCATACTGTCGGCAATCAAACCAGCAACCATTCACTTCTTCAAATGTTCTGGGACAGGAAGTCACTCCTAAATAATTATTAACGATGTTTAGTAATTAATTCATCTGATCCGTGTCAGATGGTTTGTCCCTGGTCAGTTACTAAGCTGGATCGACATCTGTGTGGGCAATGCCAGTTGAATTTCTTAGTAAGGGTGTGTTATGGGAAGATACCAGACAGGATAAACAGGTTAGGTTCAAGCTGGAGGACCACAGATTGTGCTGGAAAAGCAGAACGGAGTAAAAACAGTGAATAAAGAGGGGGGGGAAATCAAGCCGACATTGGATATGTCTACTGTCCCTCCGTTCCTTACACATCAGACTGTGTAAACATTTAGTAACTAAATGCAACATGAGAACTGGTTTGTGTTGCAGGCATTTTTTACATTACATTACTTTACATTTTATTTAGCTGACGCTTTTATCCAAAGCGACTTACAATAAGTGCCTTCAACCATGAGGGTACAAACCACGAACAGCAAGAATCAAGAAAGTACAATATCTTCAGAAAAGCAAAACTACAAAGTGCTATAAGTAAGTGCCATTTAAGTGCTACTAAATTGTTAGTTTGAAAATTGTATTCAAGGTAGAGTCGCAAGAGGTGTTTTTTTAGTTTGTGGCGAAAGATGTGTAAACTTTCTGCTGTCCGGATGTCCATGGGGAGCTCGCTCCAACATTTAGGAGCCAAGACAGCGGCAGAGCGGAGTAGTGAGTGAATTTAGGTTGGTTAAAGACCAGTCGAGCTGCTGCTTTCTGAATGAGCTGCAGAGGTCAGATGGCACTAGCAGGTAGACCTGCCAGGAGGAAGTTACAATAGTCTAGGCGTGAGATGACCAGGGCATTTTTTTATTTGTAAAACTCCACGTAGTTAAGACTCACTTTAGTACAAGGCAGAGTTTGAACTTTGTTGATGCAACCGGCTCTGGTGCTAAAGTCATTACTATTATTATCCTTTATTTAATAATATCTATGCATTACTATTGTTACGGTTTGAAGGAGGAGATGGACCCAGGATGCAGAGGTTATAACAAAAAGGGGATTTAATATATAAAAACGTCTTTAACAAGACAAAAACAAAACAAGAGCACTAACAAAAGTAACACTGGCGACAAGGCGCACTGAGAACAAGGAAGGAGGAAGCAGGAGAAGCTGGACGAAACAGCAGGAACAAACAAACCATCTCTCACGACGTGTAGAGAAAACAACGAGTACAACCCGACACCAGACAAAGGGAAACAGAGGCTTAAATACAAAGCAGGAAGGCCGGGGCAATTACACCAGGTGAAACACATGAGGATTGGAGATCACAATCACAGACAGGAAGTGAGACACCGAGAAGCTGAAACAAGACAGTGAGAGCAAGGCTACAAAATAAAACAGGAAATAGAAAACACAAGACAGAAAACCAGAAACCTAAATGACTGAGCGTCACAACTATGAGTTTATTAATACATTTATATAGAGGAGAAATGGTCTTCCATCAATTATACAGCATGGCAATGTTACTGATTTCAACCACTGAAACTTTAAATAGTGAACAAATAAATGCAAGGCCTGCTACCTGCTTTGATATTAAAAAGAGCGATAAAAGATTAAGAAGAGGTTTGTTTGAACTATATTTAAGTTTGAATTAGATGTTTTATTTTCATAATAACAGTTTTAGATCAAAAGCACTTGAGTCAGAAGTAAAATGTGTTTTTCCTTACTCTTGTTGAGTAAGGGCAGAGGAAGTCACACCATGTTAAAGCCCTGCACAAGACGCTGTTGCGGTCTTTGATGTGTGATGGGAAGGTAAGAGAAAGATGGAGTAAACAGACAGTGGATAAAATACTAATTTTGCTGGAAGAGCAAAAATATATTCAGTATCTGGAGAACAGGAGCAGGGAGAAATGTGCAAAAAACATCAAAACTTCGGAATGGGTGGTCACGTGGGACCGCAGGGAAGATGGCAGCACAGTAGGAGAGCTCCCCATGACCGTCAGTTAATTAAGTAAATTTGGAGACACACACTTCGTTTTAAGTCTGGAAAGTGAGGGGTTGTGTTAAAGATAAGAAGTACTACCAGTTTCTGACCAAAAATCTGTTCGTTCTCCGTCGAAATGGCAAACAACGGCAAAGCTAACTTTTTCAAAGGTGCGGCGACGAGAAGTAAGCTAACCTCAAAGACCAGCCCGACACCTGAACCCACCTCGCCGACAACGTCAGGTGACAGCGACCCTAAACCTGGAGTGTCTGACGATACACCTATGTTTGAGGAAATACGGAAAATGAGTGCCACTCTTCAGGTGGTGGCGACAGATGTTGTCTCAATCAAGGAGACAACAAAGAGCTTAAAGACGCGGTGGAGAGCATACAGATGAGGCTGGGAGAGGAAGAACAGCGGATAGCGGACGTGGAAGACGTAAATACACGGATGGAGGAAAACATGGAGAAGTGTCACAAACGACTGGAAACACTGTGGATGCGTGTGGAAGACCTGGAAAACCGCAGCAGGAGAAATAATGTAAGAGTGGTGGGACTGAAAGAGGGCAAGGAGGAGACCGGGAAAGTTAATCAGTATGTGGAAAAGATCCTATCTCAGGGGCTCGGGCTATCTGGCAGCGAGTTTGAAATTGAACGTGCCCATCGCTCTATGGCACCCGTACCGGGCCCGAATATGTGTTTAGCTGTTGTTGAAACCATGGTGAGAGAACTGAGGTCAAAGAGTATTTACAGGTCTAGAAATGACGGCTAACAGGTACATTAATATAGTATCATGGAACATAAATGGATGTGGGAATCCCATTAAAAGGAGGAAGGCTCTGACATATTTGAAATCCAAGAATACAGATGTAGCGTTTATTCAGGAGTCTCATATGATGGGGGACGAAGAGGCAGGGAAATTTAAAAGAGGCTGGGTAGGGAAGGTTTTCCATAGCTCATACTCTAGTAAGCAGAATGGGGTGATGATACTCATTAATAAAAATCTGAGTTTTGTTATGATAAAACAACACAATGATAAGGAGGGTAGGATTATTTGTATTGAAGCATTGATAAATGGAATCCGGACAGTGCTATGTAATATATACGCCCCAAACAAGGAGGAACCTGACTTCTTTCATGAGGTGAACAGAGTGATAGGAAACATGCAGGGCCGGGTGATACTGGCAGGGGATTTTAACCAGGTAATGGACGGGATAGTTGATAAGAGTAAGCCCAGTGCTAAATCTTCACCCAGGGACAGAGATGCAATTCATATGCTGACAGAGGACTTGAGTTTGGTGGACATATGGAGATTGGTGAACCCACGTGAGAGGGAATACACCTTTTACTCCCACTGTCACAAATCTCATTCAAGGATTGATTTTTTTCTGGTATCTAACTCATTAATAGACTCAATAGTGGACTGTGAGATAGGAGCTATTGCCCTTAGTGACTACGCCACGGTGGAGTTACAGGTTGACCTGAACACAGATAATGTGAAAAGAGGACGTTGGAGGCTCAACACTGTGTTGCTACAGGATGGGTCATTTAGTAATATGTTAGCAAAAGATCTTAAATCTTTTTTTGAAATTAATATTGACTCTACAGAAACAATATCCCCGGTTTGGGAAGCATCTAAGGCTTATATAAGGGGGAAAATTATTGCCCACACCTCAAAAATGAAGAAGGCGAATGCGAAGAAAGAAAACACATTAGACAAAGAGATCCGTAAGCTAGAGAAAGAACTGGCAAGTCACTATTCAGATGATTTATACAAAACAATTTGTAAGATGAAATATCAACTACATGACAAAAAGGCTGAGTATGCCTTATTTAGGCTAAAGACTAGTTTCTACGAAGGGGGCGAAAAGAATGGCAGACTGTTAGCGAGACAATTGAGACAACAGGATAATTCCAACAAAATTCCAATAATTAAGAAGGATAATGGGGTTGTAACCTCATCAAAGGAAATTAATCAGGTTTTTAAAAACTTTTCTAAAAATCTTTACACATCCTCCTGCGCACCTAATCAAGAAGACACAGAGTCATTTTTCTCAGGTCTTAACCTGCCTACTGTATCTAATGAGCAAAAAGACATGCTGGATGCCCCAATAACAGAGAAAGAGATTAGGGCTACTATCGCATCCATGAAAAATGGGAAGTCACCTGGTTTGGATGGCTTCCCGATTGAATATTACAAGAAATATATTGATATTTTGGCCCCCAAATTGCATAAGGTGTACATGGAGGCATTTGAGAAGGGCTCACTGCCTGGCACATTTAATGATGCTTTAATCTCGCTCATACCTAAAAAGGACAGAGATACCTCAGATCCGTCTAATTTCAGACCTGTGAGTCTTCTTGGGGTTGACTGTAAGATTTTGACAAAGACCTTGGCGTCACGTTTAGAGAAGACACTACCAGACATTATACACGGAGTTCAAGTAGGTTTTATTAAAAAAAGGTCCTCAGCTGATAACATGCGAAGGCTCACACATCTGATGCATATGAACTGCTCTAATCCGGTACCAGTGGCGGCTTTTTCACTTGATGCTGAGAAAGCGTTTGACCGGGTGGAGTGGGGGTTCCTCAGGTCGACTCTCTTGAAATTTGGGTTGGGTCCTGGTTTTTGTAACTGGGTGAAGATACTTTACTCTAACCCAAGAGCAGCTGTGCTAATAAATGGGCTGATATCTGATCTTTTCTGTCTTTCCAGGGGGACAAGACAGGGATGTGCCCTTTCCCCATTGCTGCTTACTATGGTTCTTGAACCGTTAGCTGTAGCAATCAGAGCTGATGTGAGGATTAAAGGTGTGCAGGCGGGGGGTAGAGAGCACAAGCTATTTATGTATGCTGATGATATCTTAGCAGTGTTAGCGGGTTAGGGTTAACCCTGGGGACTCCCTGCCAGCATTACTTGACTGTATCGAGTCATATTCTAGATTATCAGGTTATAAAATAAACTGGCATAAATTCAGTTGTTTCCATGATGCTATCAGTTAATATAGCGCAACAGCTGTTTAAACAATATGATAGAATTATTAAAGACTTTTTATGGGATAAAAAGAGACCAAGGCTTGTAAGAGGGATACGCAAAATAAGTGACCTATATGTGGATGGAGTGTTCATGTCGTTTGCTGATATTATGCAAAGATATAATCTGGAATATAAAGGTAATTTTTGGAAATATTTACAAATAAGAGACTGTATCACAAAGGGTAAATTTAGGCTCAACAAGAATACATTAATGGAAGTTCTGGACCTACCTAGGATAACACAGAGAGCAGCTACGTTCTACAAGACATTTAATGGTATACGAGAAGACAAGTATAAAAATCTGAGGATCATTTGGCAGAAAGACCTAGGGTGTGATCTGAGTGAGGAAGACTGGTTAAATATTTTATCAAATACAGGGAAACACATGAGAGAGGCCAAGGGGAAGTTTATTCAGTATAAGATAATTCATAGATTTTATTTCACCCCCTCAAAACTGCACAGAATGGGCTTAATAGGAAATAATTTATGTTGGAAATGTCAGAATGATATAGGGACATTTTTACATGTGATCTGGGGATGTAAACTAGTGTACCCATTTTGGGAGAAAGTACTGGAACATGTGAGTAAATGGCTGGGTGTGGCGGTACCTGTATAACCAAGACTTTTCCAAATATATCTAAATATGATCGGGTAGTTTTAAAAGTCGGGATGGTCACAGCTGCTCGAACGATTCTCAGAGTATGGAAAAGTACAGTTGCCCCAGATGTTAAAAAATGGATGGAAATGATGTCAGAGGTTGCATCTTATGAACGCATGTTGGCTAGAATGAACAATGAAGAGGAAGATTTTAGGAGGGCCTGGGACCGTATTTTTTGTAGATAGGGCATATGGAAAATTTGTAGACATGGTGCTGGATGTACATTCTGGTTGTTTCAACAAGAAGAAAAAAAAAGAAAATATCGATTTGCAGGAGGCCTTTGTATATATGGTTGTATGATGGGTATACTGTCTGTTGATGCTGTTATAAATGTTGTTTTTTGAGTTTGATTGTATGTTTTTATATGCATGAATAAATTAAAAAAAACTTTAATGACAAAAAAAAAATTCGGAATGTGGAGACAGGAAGTGAAATTGTTATACAGGGCAGAAATTTACAATGTTGACACACACACACACAACCACACACACTGACTGTGCAGCTTTTTTCTAATCTCTCTGCTACAGTATATACTGTGAGAGGGTAAAGTAAAACACAGAATGGAGTAACTCAAAGCCTTTTTATTTTAATGTATGCAGACAAAGAAAGCCTAGTTTTTAAAAGAGTTCTCTCACATGCGCACAACCAAATCCTAGATATACTTTATCTTAAGATAATTGTTTTAAGGTTTCACTTTATATACCATTCTTTATACATAACTTGTGGGAGGACCTTTTATTGGGCGGCTGTGGCTGAGGGGTAGAGTGGTCGTCCTCCAAACTGAAGGTCGGCAGTTCGATCCCCAGTCTGACCCATCTGCATGCCGAAATGTCCTTGGGCAAGATGCTGAACCCCGAATGGCCCCCCCAGAGAACAACAATGTGCTGCGAATAGATGCATTGTATGAATGTGTGTGTGAATGCAAAACTGTACTGTAAAGCCATTTGAGTGGTCATCAAGATTAGAAATACAAAACCATTTAAGATAAAGCAAACACATTTACAGTCTGAGTCTTTACAGTGAGCTGTAGCAGCCGAGGGAGAAACACCATTATCAAGGTTGTTAAATAGTTGCGACAAATATATGCCGATACAGCTATAAACTTAGCTGCTGACAGGTGTTGTGCTGTGCGCTGGTCCAGCATGAGGAAGTGAAAACTGTGGCCCTCAGCAGCAGAACAGAAACCGACAGAGTTTTCATTACATCGGTTCTCATAGAACCAGTTAACACTCCTGTTACTGGTAAGTGCGTTTCCTCAACACAATGACCACACCGCCACTCAGGGAAGTGTTCATGTTCCCAACAACTCAGGGAATAACCCAAGTCTGTGAGCTGCAGCAGATGTTGTGTGATTGTGTGTGCATGCTCAGTGTGTGGACACTGCAGCGAGCCCCCCACTGAGAGGCAGCGTGAGCAGCTGCTGGTCTGGCCGGTGGTTGGCTCAGTAGCAGCAGCAGCAGCAGCAGATAGCAGCTAAATGAGTGTGTGACAGGGCGGCATACAGGAGGAGAAGCGGCCTCCAGCAATCAATCACACAGCAGTTAACCAGCTAATACACTCAGCCAACAATACAAACAACTGCCGACACTAAATCTGAGTCAGGAAAACTTAACAAGGCAACTGGTGGAAAGAGAATCAATCCTAATCTCGAAAGGTCTCTTCGCCCGTGTTACATTAAAAACAAAGCACTTGAGACGTATTTTCCCATTGACGTCTGATGTTAATAGGTGTAGGGATAATGAGAAATACATTTCAGTGCGTCCTCATGGCCCACTGGTTTGAAGGCAGATCGTGAATTAGCAATGTTCTAGCTTCAAGTGCAGCCGGAGACCTTTGTTCCATGATATCTGTAAACTGTGGATGGTGTTGAAACCAGTTCTGGACCAGAGCACAGCGGTGGAATGACCCATTGTCCCAGATGACAATGTATTGCATCTGGTGCATGTGGTTTAGTGCTGTGACGATGTTGTGCAATCGGCAAACAAATGTGAGAATGTGAGTTGTGTTGTAAGGGCCCATATTGGTGTGACAGAGGAGGACCCCATTCTGTGTAATGGCAGTGCAAAGAGTATTGTTACCCCCATGTTGCCCTGGGACATTGATTATAGCCCCGTGGCCAATGATGTTTCTGCCTCTCTTTCTTGCTTTTGTCAGGTTGAACCCTGCCTCATCTATGGATATAAATTCATGTGGGTTTTCCTCAGCATCCATCTGAAAAACTCTCTGAAATACAGTGAAAGACAAGATTGTGTAGTTCAGCAGAGGTCTGGGATAAAGTACATTTACATTATAAATGTTACGTGTGCAGTATGCACCATCACAGTGATAAGGTGAACAATACATACCTCTCCATACTCATGCCGCAGCCGCAGCCTTCTCCTCCTCCGTGGATTCCCCCTCTTACCCTCACTCTTCTTCTTTTTTGAGCACGAGCTCCATTTTGGTTGAAACAGGTGAACTCAGCAGCTGCATTTGTATAGTGCTTAAACCTGATTGGTGTGTCTACAATTAAGCAATCATGTGTTTAAACACCTGATGGCTGTTTTGAACCAATTGGCTCATAGGGGTGGTCATTTGACAGTCAGTGCTTAGGGATTGCAAGGAAGTGACTTCTTGATATACTTCTGTGTCTAATGTTTACAAGTGTGTTTAATGTTTTGCAGATCACTATGTGTATTGTTTTGCAAAAAGTGTGAAGCTGACATTGTGCTTATAGTGGTGCAGATCTGGGGTTTTGCTCCTTGAGTGTCACGTTTTGATAATTGTGTAATACTTTTACTTGTAGTGTTTATGCAGTCGAAAAAAACTGTAAATGATGTTATCACCACCAGTACATACTGGTTAATCAGTGAGAAAACATTACAGGTGCTCTTTGTTGGCCAGTGGCTGTTTAATGAGCTGTAATGTGCACAGTGTGTTTAGACTCCATATTCAATCCTCCCTAATACTCCTTCTCCATTCGGACCCAGCCGCAGCAGACAGAAGATAAATCTCCACGGGAGCCGCAGAATATGCTTCCTTGTTGTTAATTGAGATTAAGTGCTTACATTAACATTCTCGGGCAGTGTTTGAAAGCTCAGGTGCGTGCCAAGTCCTCTGGAATAAGGATTAAAGTTACAGAGACAGTAAAGTAACTATGGCATGTCCTGTTGAATCCAGCCTGCACACCCTCCACCTCCCCTTCAGATAGATCTCTCATTTCACCTGTATTTACACAGACAAGACTTGCACTTGGGTTCATACAGTGGAGAATAAATAGTGAGTCGGATTGTCGGCTCTGTGGAGTTTCATGGGAAACGGGGGGGGGGGGGGGGGGGGGGACTGGTTTGAGTTTCAGAGAGGGAACTCAAAGGAAGTCATAAAGCTAACTATCTTTAATGTGAGACAGTGGATGATTAGAGCTAAATAAACAACGTGGGAAGTTAGAGTTTGACTTTTACTGGTTGTGTGGCCAAGTAAGGGCACTGAATCAAATTTATAGATTTTTCAGAATATAATAAGGTATAGTACATTTTCTGTTCTCATCAGTGCAGTTTGGATTTGGAATAAATTTTAGTTCTACTTACAACAGTCTAGAGTAATCTAGCGGAATACGTTAATAGGTTGCATTAAAAGATTTTCTAGCGAGGTTATGCAAAAATATGATGCCAAATGTGATAGATAATCTAAGTTTCACAATAATATTGCCATTCCCATTATACTTTAAGTAACACTACAGGGCGCCTGCATGTCTTAAACAATTAATGTAAGTAAAGTTTAAACTGCACATGTCTAAATTCCATCAAGATGCATCAATTTGCACACACTCATAAATATCAGTCCCCTAAATTTGCTGTCGCTTTGATGAAAATCCATCAGTTACTCCCTGGGAAACCAGTAAAATGGGTAAAGACCTAAATAAAAGGATAGCGAATACAAATTGCCGTGTGAGGAGTTCGTAAATCTAGAAGGATGCTCAAACTCAAGTATACCCACTGCCTCTTTACTTTGAAAGAGAACAGTTGAGTTGATTCGTTCATTTGATCAGGAAGCCTCCCTGTGTGCCTTCCATTGGAGGTCTATGGGTGAGCCCAACTAAGAGGACACCCGGGGGTAGACCCAGAACCTGCTGGAGGGACAACATATCTCATCTGTCCTGGGAACGCCTCAGGATCCCCCAGGAGGAGCAGGATAGCATGGCTGATGTCTGGAACAACCTACCAAATAGTGCCTCTTTAATGGTGCTGTCAATATGATATTTGTGTGATCACAGTCTCTTTCAAATAGTTTTAATGGATTTTCTTTTGCAGGTAAGTAGAGAAAATGACCCATCAGTTCATTATCTGTACAGCTTATCCTTTGAGGGTTGTGGGGGGAGCTGGACCCACTCCCAGCTGGCATCGGGAGAGAGACAGGTGTAAACCAGGAAAATGAAAATGTACATCCTTTACATTTAGCTCATTCATGTCAATTTCCCCAGTTCAGATAATGGGAAAGCTGTGTTCATTGTTACACATAGAGGCATTTTATATGATCTTTTGTTGCAAAGGTGACCCACCAGTTTCTATCAGTCAATCACTTCCTGTGATTAATCTGTGTCAGCTAAGCTGTTGCTGGTTGTAGGTGCTGTGGGTCTGCCACAATCAGACAGGCTAACTGTGAGGCTCCGCAGCAGCTTTCTCTTGTCTTCCTTTTTATCAAGGACTCCATGACAGAACCAGGATGTTGAATGAGCCTTTAAACTCCAGCAGTTATCAGCTTCATGTCAGAATCTGAGCCACTGGGCCCCCACAGTAGCCGTCCGTGATAGTGATCCTGCCTTGTGTTAGCGTTTATGCGCGCGCTATCCATCTCTCTGGGTTTCTGCGGGGCCAGTGGTCGCTGATCGCTTAGAGCTCAGGAGAGTTTGCCGGAGCTCTGTGATGAAACAAACACAAAGCAGGAACACCTTCACCACACAGCAACAAGGGGTTACTAATAGGGATGGGCATAATTAATCGACGATCGATTAATTGATCATTAAGAATTTCCTCGATGAAATAATTTTTTCATCGAGGAATTCGCTAATTACACATTTGACCACGGGGGGCAGTGTTTGAAAAAAACGCCACAGTCCTACTCAGTTACCTGCGACTGGCTGCGAGTTACCATGTAGTTCCATTTCCAAAGTAAACATGAAGAGGTCACGGCGAAGTGTTGCATGGGACCATTGTGAGTTAAAAAATGACTTGGTTCACTGCCAACACTGCGAAGCTATCCCAGAGGCTGGGGGAGACGAGGAGCCTGCGTTGTCTGACACGGACGAGGGCAGCGCAAACACCGGAGCCGCGGTCAGGCTAGCCAAGTTAGCACGGAGCTACCTGTGTATCACCAGTTTTTCGGCGGCTGGACTGACGGCCACCAGGCTGCGTTCGCCTCTGACCCCAGAGCATGTTAACATGCTCATCTTTCTCAACACAAATCCGTAGGCTGGTGCTGAAGTTGTATGTGAGTTACTGGTTATTTTTATGAAGCTTTCTCGACTCAGTACCTTGTTTGATAGTTTTGAGTTACATTTGGCAAAACCTGTCAGACCTAAGTATTACATATTTGTAGTTGTTGTTTAACATTATGTTTTTTTATATTATTATTATTTTATTTTGGAGAAAAAAAAAACGAGGGTCAGTTGTGTTTAGTAGCACCGACTTCTAGCTGTCGGCTCCGCTGCTGAAGATTACGGCAGCGCATATTTTGTTCATCTTGTAATAAAGATCCCAATGAGGAAACACGCTTTTTTTTCCCACTGCATTTTAATGTAGCTTATAAATAGTGAATTTTTTATGAATTTTTTAACTTGAAAATATTAATGATTAATCGAAAATTCGTCATTAACTCTCCCGACGATCGACGAAGACAATTTAATCGAACGCCCATCCCTAGTTACTAATGTGATACAGATGGAATCCATACTGGTGGCTTGATGAAAGGTGGCCTGTGATTGGAAGAACCAAATCCCTGGTAGTCTGGACCACAATTAAATAGCTGCATCCTCCGTAACTGTCAGTACTCTTCCGATTGGATGTTTGTGGTGATTGGGAAAAGGTACCTGGCAGACATACGTGAACTCTACTCTATACTAAATATATCTGAAGCGTTTGAATGTGAAACCTTTGAAAAATGTTATTACAAAGAAGTGAAAGTGAAAAATGCCATGTTGCAAGGACCACACATGGTCAGCGTGAATCATTCTTTGAGGAATTGTATGTAATTTTGGGCAAGCTGATGTCTGTGAAACTCCTCTCCGTGCAACAAAGGATTCATTTTCTGATGTTTGTTGACTTAAAAAATATCCAGATTAGTGGCTTGCCAACATGACAGTCACCCTGGTGTCACTGGATGTTAACTCTGTGTTGCAGATATTGCCAGGGACAACATACAATCTTCTACATGGTGGCACGCAGAGTGGAAAAATCAGTTCAAACCACCAATGAAGTCTTTAAAAGAGGTTGTGTGTCAGCGCAGCTCATGTGTCTTTGTATGTGACACAGAAAAATCTTCTGGTGACAGAGTTTGTTGTCTTTTTATTTGACTGTTCGTGTGCTGTTCTATTGTGTTGCTAGAAGTTTTAAGGCCATTGAAACACACACACACACACACACGGGTGTAAAGTCACATCTTGAACACAAAGGCCATGTCAGGGCAACACCAACGTTGTTTCATTTGAATACAAGCAGCATTTCTGTGGTAAGGCTTTGACATTTTAGGCTGTTTTAGCTCTCCTCGTATCCCCCCCCCCCCCCCCCCCCCCCGAATATTCCTAATCATCATTCAGTGCGAGCTTGGCAAGACTACCAGCGTATTCTTCTTGGCTGTGATCTTGAATTTGATTTAATTTTCATACATTGCAGATGTTGAACTCACATTTCTTTTGGTGTGCCATGGAGGCAGGAACACACGCGGTTTATTAGGAACAACTTGGGTTCTGCTTCGTTGAAAATTACCAGTCCACCGACCTGTCCTCCAGGGATGTAGCCGCGCAACGCCCCTTGCCTTCCCCACCGGGCATCCATCCTTGCCCAGAGGCCCCAAGCCAGGAGAGCCGGGCAGAGCCAAGGAGTGTGGGGAAAGTCACCTCATAGAATATGTGTCATGTCCTTCTCCCTTATTCATGCGAGTCCCAGCCTGGTGGAGGGTAACACAAACAGGCGAACAGCAGGGGGCCACTGGCGCCAAGACAAACAAAAGGGGTTGTGTATTCGCTACAAAGCTGCTAACGCATAGAAATGCACAAAAATATACTATAATTCCAAAGCATGCGTATGATTTTATAACCAAGATTGTCTCTGAAAAACTCCCAGCGCAAAATGTACACAAGAGAAAATCCTCCGCCAAACAAACGTAATCGTCACAGTCAACATTGCAAACCAATTTGGTGAGAGGAAATAAACCGAGTGAGTGAGGTAAGCACATAACCACTGACAATGTACACATGAAGGTTTTTTGAGAGAAGCCATGAGCAGGAAAATGAGCCACATAAATTCACTCACACTCACACCCACACAAGCCAAGTCATCTACTTCATCCCAAGGTGCAGCTTCGGGTTTCGTGGAAGGAAAAGTGTCTTCATGGTGGAGCGTCATGTAAACGGCTGTTGAAATGTCAGTGGCTGAATGTGGTGCTGTCATGACGCAGCAGTGCCCCACTGGCCTCCTTCAGGACGGCACAGATACAGCTTTGTGGTTCTGGCAGAGGAGACCTGCATGGAATCCATATTTGTATGTGATGATGGAGCAACTCAGGCTCAGATAGAAACTGCGACCAGATCTGCTTCAAATGGCTTCTTCAGTTGTTTATTTTTAGTCAGATACTTGATTTTATTGGTTTATTTACCGTGGAAATCTTTCACTTAAATAGTAACAAGTAGAGCCATTATAGCGAATAACACCCATTAATGTTTTGCTTGGTTACAAAGAATCCATGGATCGTTTAAGGTGAACTGACCAAAGAACAGTATAAAAATCTGTTAATCCTCAAAAGGTTTAAACATGGTTAATCGTGGTTGGCATGCATACAAACAAGCTTATGGTCAGACATGCCGCCACTTAAGCATGTGCTGATCCACACACACACATACACACACACACACACACACACACACACACACACACACACACACACACACATGCAGACAGGTCCGAGTTAGCGCACTGTACTGACTCTGGTCAGTCTGAGGTCTGGAGCTGAGTTTTCACCTGCTGCCTCTGAACTCAGCACAAAGACCTTATTGTGACCAGTTAGACTTCACTGTTAATCATAGCTGAGATTATAAGACTTTGATACACACACACACACACTCACACATACACTCATGAGTGGGTTTCTTCCCCCCCCCCCCTCTAACACGCTTTCACACCAGCTTGAGCATATGCAGTAGACACTTGCATGCTAGAAGTCATGTGGAGGCACTCACACACCCACACACACACACACACATATACTGTATAACACTGCCTCGGGAAAGACTTCTCACAACCTGAGCAATATGAGCAGCTTGTACCAACCTAATTCAAAGAGTGACGGCTGCTCACTTGTCAAAATACACACACACACACACACACTAAAGGCAAATCTTAGTGTTTTGAAAGAGGGTCAGAAAGTGAGCGCCGGCCAAATATCCTCACTCAGTGTGTTCTAGGTACTAACTTCCATTCATTGTGGACAGTCTAACCAAAACCTTAAACATGACCTTAACCTTGTCCAATTCATGCTATTCCTAAATTTAACCTAGCCACAATTCACGTCTTAAGACGGACCTTAACCAGGAGCTCAAAACAACGTTTTGCCTCATGGGGAGCAGGCTACTGGTTTTGAAAATGTCAGTGTTGATACTGGAAAAGGTGCAAAACAAGTTCAAGCACACACACGCGCACACACACGCGCACACACACACACACACACACACACACACACACATACACGCATGCACTCACACACAGCAGTGCAGGCTTAAAAAAAACATAGTTTTGCCAATATTTTATTCATAGTTGCCTTGAAGACGTAAAATGTGATATTTTGCTGAATAACTTCAGAAATGTGTCATGAACCATTTTTGAAGAAGGGCCATAGGTTGGGATGACCAGCAGGCTTATAGCACCACCTGCTGGAGAAAGCATGAGAGGCACTGGCCCCCATCACTGTGCTGTCACATCATCACATTACTGTAAAATACACATGGTATAAAAACTACTTTGAAAATGTAATTTCAGAAAAAACACAAAAAGATGGTGTGCTGAATAAGTTATATATCCAAAATAACGGTATTATATAAACTTCCTTTGTGAAACAGATTTACTGACTGCACGACTCATACATTATTCTCTCGTATGATTTATCCTGTGCATGGATGGATCATGTAACCTCATTACTCTTGTTATTACATACACAGTCATAGAAGTAAGGAAGCAGCAGTCAGCCCCCAGCAGTGCCCCACAGTACTCCCTCAGTATCATGTAGTGCAGTGTATTTGTAATAATGTAAGGATGTAAGTTATGAACTTTAAGAACTGGATCAGGAGCAGTTACACAATATTTCCTCTAGTTGGCTCCTGGCAGTGAAACATTCAGATGATATGACGGCTTCCCTGTGATTCAAGGATTGTGTTACAGTCAGCAGTTTGTATAGTCATCTCATTCCGTGCACAATCGGTGATGTGCACTTTGTGTACATGATGCAGTGAGGAAATTCTCCATGTCTGTCCTCTCCTTACATAAAAGACAAATAGACTGAAGCCTAAGGAGCTCTGGGTAGCTTGTGTTAATATTACCTGATAATTTGTTGGAACTATCAATTGATACAGAATGTTTACAAAGTTTTCATCTGACTTGTAAATTAATTTTCGCTGTACATGGAGTTGTTGTGGCCGAGTGGTTAAGGCGATGGACTCGAAATCCATTGGGGTCACCCCTGCACAGGTTCAAATCCTGTCAACAACGATCCAGCAAGTAATATTTGTATAACCAATACTCACAAATCACAATTTGTCTCCTAGGCCTAACCAGGTGCTACACCCGATGTTCTTTACCCGCAACAAGAGCAAGGAAAACTCCTATGAACAGTGAAAAAAAACTTAGAAACCTAAGAGAGAGAGCCACATGTGAAGGATCCCTCTCCCAGGATGGACAGAAGTACATGCAACAGAGAACATCAACAAAATAACAGTATTCAGGATGAATTGAAAGAGTCCGATGCTGTTTCCATCTATGACATCATGCTGGAAGACCAGAGCCCTTTCTCTGAGATTCGATTACAATTTAAACGAATACAAATGTGTGGAATTCTTAAACACATCCTTAAGAATGACTCTTCAATCACGAGCACTTATTGTATTATTATCCATAGTTTTACAACAAATTGAAATAGTTTACTTCCCATTTAAGGGACCTGCAAATGCTGCATTGCACCTTCGCTTTTGAATTTCCTAATGAAATGGAAGCAGTTCACTGGCCTTGTTTTTCATATATTGACCTATCATTAAAAGCCTCCGAAGTTGGTTCTCTATTTGGTTTTCAAATGTTGTGTAGTTGTTGTGGGCGAGTGGTCTAAGGCGATGGACTCGAAATCCATTGGGGTCTCCCCGCACAGGTTCAAATCCTGTCAACAACGATACATTGAAACCTAAAGAAGATATTGATATGGTTTCTAAGTAATAATAGCCACAATCTTGACAGTTCTATGTCAGACTTTTCTCTGCGTTAACACACAACAGCAACACTGTGTTGGAATGTCTCCTTTTAGACTCAATACTGCGTCTACTTCCTTGCTCAGAAGGCCCAGCTCCAACACCGCCTGTTGTTTTTAAAGACCTACGAGCCAGATAACACGTAAACAGTTCAGGGTGTTGGTCTCCAAATTCCTCAGATCCCAATTGGTCAATGTTGAAAAGGCCTCACAATTTTCAGAACTTAAAGGATCTGAAGTAAAAATGTTGGTGTCACTGTAACTATTCTTAATAATAATAATCAACTTTATTCACCTACTTACAAGAAATGCAGTTCTAAGAGCTTTACATACAATATAGATTTTTTTAAACATGCATCAATGTCATTCAAAATAAGTAGAGGACACATATTAAGAAGACATAGAAACATGGTAAAATTACATTTAAAAGACAAGAAATGAAAAAGAAATTTAATGAAATTTAAAAAATGCATAAAAACAGAAACGTTTTATGTAGGAGAGGACAACTTTCTGAGTTTCTTCAGCTCTGAGAGACTTTCTGCAGATGCTCTCAGTGTTCCCGACGGGACATAGTTAACTAGAGAGTCAGCTACGTTGGTCTCAACCCATTCAGAGCCTTGTGAATTTATGTGATTGGATGTTTTGGGGGTTTATGAGGGACCCACTGAACAGAATTGGGATTGAATAATGGAAGTCAAGTGATTGGGAATATTTATAAATATAAATCTGCGATGGCTGGGAATCGAACGCAGGTCAACTGCTTGGAAGGCAGCTATGCTCACCACTATACCACCATCGCCACGTCTGTACAGAAAAATGCCTCATAATAAAAACAGGAGAAGAGAAGAGAGGCAGGCACAGAACTCTGGGCCTTGTTTTTCTAAAACACCCATTGTCTTTTCAAGTTCATGTTCTATTTTTAGAGCTTGCTCACTGTATTAGATTTAAAATGCCCTTTTTTCTGCAGCAGATGTTGCTCTTACTGTTACATCACATTACCAGAGGCTGAATATGAATGGTGAGGAATGACATACTTGTTAGCGGTTTTCCTGTGTGACTGCACTGGAATGGTGGAATGATCGCATTGGTTGGTGATCAGCTTCCCTCACTGGACAAACTAAACAAATATTATATTTGGATTCGAGGAGTGAGGTGTTAGGTTATAGTGCGAACCAAATAAAAACATGAGGTGCTTTTTTAAAGATGTGCTGAGGTGTAATAACCTGAGCTCATCTGATAAGAATGATCTGCACAAACATGTATCTTCTTTGAAATGTGATTTTTGATGCCTCTCCTGCATTGGTCATTAAGACATGAGCGTTTTCAGTAAGTAAATAAGTCACAGGTTGTCAGACTGATTGTTTTGTTAATGTCAGGCATCATTTTATTCTGAAAATCAAGTATCTGTTGGACCAACAATAGGGTCATGTCTGCTGAAGACTCATTCTGTGCTTGGGACGGCTGACCTGATGTGTTCACTGCTACTTCAGTGGACATTCATGAAGATGTTTGACCCCCTGGTGGCAGTGGCCTCTTCCTGCAGACACTTTCGTAGAGAAGCCTACGAAATGTTCCAAACGACAAGTAGGCCTGCGCAGACCTCTGCCGCGCTCTGATCAAGCAAGATGGCTGAGATTTCTGTATTCTTGGTGGAAAACGCTATATTTTAGCAATCTTTCTTAATAAAAATGTGTTCCGATGATATTTATGGCGAGATATGTGTGTTTCAGCTTCAATATTTTCATTCAGTGAACCTGTACGATGTTTGGTTTGTTAGTTATTACGAAGATTTTTCACGTGTCTGTCGTATCTAAGGTGGTTGCTATGGACGCTTTTGTCGCTCCTTGCCGTCAAACCGTAATCCTTTGTAAATTGCCCCTGTTACTATCTTTCCATATAGTGCAAGGCATCTGTAGAAGAATGAAACACACGATGTGTATTGAATCAGGACAAAATGCCAGTTTATTTTCCTCCCCTCATCACTTCCTCGCTCTGCAGTCCATAATCACTTACTAACCACACACCAACTTCCACATTAAAGCCACTAAATAAAATAGCTTAGAATAATAACATTTTCCATGTGTGAACTAGTTCTTACCTAATCGATTATTTAATATCAAGATGTTAGTTTTTGTAATTTTTATTGATTTTAGTTTCCGTAACAACAGCAGTGCGCCGGACGTTGCGTCATTCTCCTTCGCCCCTACCCCGGTAAGTCCTCGAATTTATTTTAACGCAAATTCTAATACTTACGTATTCAACGTTAAAAAGCTTTCTTTTGACCATACTCTCATCACTGTTCTACAGATAACCTGTCCCTTGTGCCTAACTCCGACCTCAACCAAGTCCTTTATAAATAAAACAAACGGCCCTTTTAAGAGCCAACATCTGTCTGTCGTTCTCTCTCTTTGTGTGAGTCAGCCACTCGTTTGTTTGTGTGTGGTTTTTGTTTGTCCCTCTCCCTGTTGGACCTGTGACCCCAAATTTCAGTGGCATACTAAGTCTCTGGTAAGTAGTTCCGTATACACAGCTTCAAAAGTGACCATAAACTTATAGGAAGTTTAAACAAGGGGGGGTGGATGCCCCTCTGCCTAGTTGCTTGACTGCTGCAAAGCCTGTTATTTTCTAATCTATTTATAAACAGAAATTAGCCTGGCTCACATGAAAGTTAATGGTTTAAACCTAAGAATTTTCAGATGAGCACTAGAATCCCAACACAATTGTAAAACCACTTGTGTGCCAGGGGATGTACATGTTTATCCTTAGCTCTTTATTTTCCATATACTTATAGTTTGCAAACATTTTCCTTTGCTGTATGTCTCACTAGCTTAATGTTTCGATATCAAGAACAAAACACGTTGTATTCAAGATCTAGGGACGCCTGGCTACTGTGGACCTGTCATATACAGTGGCTTTAACATGTTTAATCTGTATTGTTTAGGCAATATGTCATCACTAGATGATGCAGAGGCTCATCTTGAAGAGATGAACAAGGTAGCACTATCTATGATCAAAGAGCTCAACGCAACTCTGGTATTGTAGCACTTTCCATTTGTCTATTTTTATTAAATGATTTGCTATGCCAGTCGATATGGTTTTATTTTCTTTACTTTTATTTTTTGTCCTTCTTAGTCACCTAAGAAAAAGAGAAAATCAAAACCAAAACCAAAACCTTTGGTTCGATGGAGACAACGGGACAAAGACGGCAACATTGTTGCCCAAAGACGCAAGTCCTCCTCATCAAACTCATGTGGTTGGTTCAATACTCAAATTGGCATGCTGCACAAAGTATTTGCTGAGAGAAAATTGCTTGAGTTTGTTGTGAAATATTGCACATAAGCAAAGGTAAGCCATAATTAAGTAGAGTATCTTCTAACTCAAACAGAAGTGTTTACGTCTCAATACAACCCTAAACTTCCTCTCCTCACTCTTCAACAAATGCAACTAAATTTATCTTGAACCAAGGCACACACTTTGGCTTGGTATGAAATATTGAAACATTGTATTTATTATTTTATCAGGGACCATTCACAATGACACCTCATACATTTTAATTCCGCTATTTCCAAGAGTACTTTTAATATACTCTAATGTGAACGCTGTCATAATGTCTGTCTAGAAGGACATACTTGGTCCAGAAGGATAAACAGCAAAGAGATCCACAGACAGGGGCAGTTCCATTGGGAACTAAGAAGATTAGTATTGATTGACATTGACACTGCAATGAAATGTTGGCATTCTTCACATTAAACTTTCTCTTCTTAGCGAAACGGGTCAGATCATCCACTCCCAGTGTTCCTGAGGGGACTTCCGCACAGATGCCCGATGACCAAGAGGAAGGACTTTGTAAGTGATCATAGTTTCTATATTTATATTTCTGTGCCATGTTTGATTGGCAAACAAATTTGATGGCCCAGCCCATACTTATCCTTATCAACACCATTTTCTCTTCCTGTAACAGAAAATGGACTAAAAGAACTTGAGTCTCCTCAGTGTTGCACACGATGACACTGATGTCATACATGATGCCAGCACAACAACAACAGCCAGCGACTGGAAGACATGAAATGGTGCTCAAAGTGCTTTGCATACAATAAAGTTTTTGAAATAACATGCTAAAATGTAACTCAAAATGAGAAGAGGACATTTGAACATTTGAACATGTTCAAATTACATGTAATATATGTATAAAAAAGGAAAATAAATTAAATTGTATAAAAAAATGCATAAAAACAGAAAAGAAAGATAATGATTAAAAAAAAATTGTATATAGCGTCTGATAGACTTTCTACAGATGATGTCAGTGTTCCAGAGGGGACATAGTTAACTACAGAGTCAGCGATGTAAGTCAGGTGAAACCCATTCATAACCATGTGGGTTTATGTGACAGTTGTTTGGGGGTTTATGAGGGACCCACTGAACAGAAGGAGGTGTTTTGGCCTATCTATAAACATAAATCTGCGATGGCTGGGAATCGAACCCAGGTCAACTGCTTGGAAGGCAGCTATGCTCACCACTATACCACCATCGCCACATCTGCAGGAAAAATCCCTTAAAATAAAAACAGCAGATGAGAAGAAAACAGAACAGAAGAGAAGAGAAGAAAGCATGTAACACTAAGCCCTGTTTTTTCTAAAACACCCATTGTCTCTCCAAGTTCATGTTTTATTTTTAGAGCTAGCTCAATGTATTACATTTAAAATTCCCTTTTTTCACAAGCAGATGAGGCTCTTAATGTTACATCACATTACCAGAGGCTGAATACGAATGGTGAGGAATGACATACTTGTTAGAGGTTTTCCTGTGTGACTGTACTGGGATGGTGGAATGATTCTTCTACTTGTGAACCCACATGAGTAAAATAAATTCCATGGTAAAGAGGAAAACCAGCATGATGACCATAACACGATACTGTCTCTGTGTTCACTTTTCAACAACAATTCACATCCTGCAGAACAAACCAGTGTCCTACCACGTTGAAGTGCATAAGGAAACACATGAAACAAACAACCTGCCTGCTGCAACAGTCTTTTTCCTACACGAGACATTAAAAAATATATATATGTACAGTGTGAGATTATGTGCAGTGAAACAGATTAAACATACGCCATGAATTGCAGAGGCAGGAATTATTATTGCAGTTAAAAAGGGAAAATTTAATAAATCCTGAGATCTTTCTAAAATGGTTACAATTAGTGTGTGTGTGTGTGTTCAGTCTTTACAAACATTCGATTGGTGTTCATGCTCAGTGGTCCTCTGTGACAATACTTGAATTAGCCGAAAGGTGGCAGTAGGCCATTTAAACTGAATATTACCACTATTACAACTTTTAACCAATTCTGTATTTCACATTATATATTTGATTTCATATAAAGTACCTGACTTACTGCTTGATATGTGAAACACTGGGTTGATATGCAGAAGATGACTTTGTGCTTTTCTGTTCAGGTACTGTATCAATACATCACAAAACGTACTGCAACCATCGTTCAGTACTAGTACGGCATTTTTGTTGATAACCAGCGGTCAGAGAGAGGATTTACTGCAGTGTATATTTGTACTGACCAGAGAGAAAAAGACTGCTTAAGTAAAGTCACTAATCAAAGATGCAAGGACTAGATTGGAATAAAATATAGAGGTAATGTACTTTAATGTAAATGAAAAGTTAAATTACAGCTCCAGTGAGCGTCAGCATCGAGCGCTTCAGAGTAATCAGTCATTTTTTTATGCACTCAAGTGCTGGGACGCAGCCAGGAGCAGCTGGAAATACCGTCATCCATCTTTACAAGGGTCCTGTGATTTGAATTATAATTGAATTCATAAAATCTATTATGTATATATATTCATTTATCCTACTACAGTATTTGATGTAAACCACAATAAATTGCAGCTCTTTTCTTGGACGTCACACAGAGCTTCTTTCTTTCCATGGGAATGTTTTACTCATCGATTTAAACTGGGATTTAATGCTCACTCGCTCAGTTGAATAATCTTCTTTAATCAAATGCTTTCTTTGGGTAGTTATTGTACAGCTTATGTTTATTGTAATAGTTGATATGTTAAATGCAGCATTGTAGGTTATACATTGGTATATTTCTCAGAATCTGGGCCTCATATTGAGACCAGTAGAGTTGCAGCAGGGCAACAAGGGCCAGTCACAGAGGTCCCAGAGATTCCAGGTTCCCTACACGTCGAAGGGGTTGATGAATTTGATCAAGTACAAATGTTTTGGGGGGAAATATTGACTGAGTTCCAGAATAGATTTCCCTTAAACTAATGGCTTGCATGGTCTAAAATTAAAATGTCAAGCTCCAATCGATATTTTGAGTTTAAATTCTGCTCACATGGGACACGTTCTACAGAGTTTTACACACAGCTTTGTGCACTGTACTTTGTGGCAGTGGTGGGATGTAAGTACATGTACTTTGTACTAATACATTAGTAAACTTTTCATGTATTTATACTCTCCTTAAGTGAATTTATTTTGGGGTTGTTTTTGCTTTTACTCCACTACAGCTTCTAGAAAATATCTCTACTTTCTAATCCACTAGATTACATGTTACATGTTCTCATTTTTTTTTAAGTTGAATGCTTTAAAGTATGTTTTTATCAATAGATTCGTCTATTTTGAAGATTTAATTTTAAAGTTTTTGCTGAGCTTTTTCTTAACTGCATATATTTTTATTTTTATTTAAATCATGTTCGGATTAAAAACCTACCCTTTAAACTTATTTATCTGTATTTTCACTTCAGTAAATATGAACTCGAAGGTAACAGGACACATCACCTGAACATGTTAACACAACCATGGTTACAAGAAGATTTTCCGACAAAAACTGAATATAGTTGGCCTTTATTTTTTACCAGTATTCTTCTTGCATAACAGTCCTTTGTCATTGCATAAAATAACAAATCATAAAAATGAGTGGAAGAAAATCAGAGGCAACATGTTTCATGCAAAGACTTTTATTTATGAATAGTCTGCAGTACTGTACAACAGCACAAACTTGTCTCTATTTACGACCATTTTAATGATCATAGCAAATATAGACAAATGTTGTGCCTTCAAAAACAGTTCCCTTTTCACAATAAATCTAAAAATACCTTGTTCTGTTTAAATATGTAGCTTAACCTTTGAAAATAAAATATACATTATATGAAATATAACACTCGTTTATTGGATAGACTATATAGTACCAAATGCAATTATATGCAAATACACCCTCTCTCTCTGTGACGTCTTACGCACTTCATGCACGAAAAAGGAAAATGAAAGATGCCGCGCATACAAAAGAAGCTGTACATACTACTGTATGAAAATAGAAAATATCAAAGCAAGATGTGCACCAATCGTCTATATTATGTTACAAAGAATTGCAGTACAAAAAAGACCTATGAGCCAGATAACACTCGACCTGGAACACAGAGGTACGGGTACTGGGTGGGTAACAGGACAAAAGACGAAACCTCAGACCGACCTTCCACTGGGGAAGCCGAGTTCGAGCCACTGCCATGCACGTGTCCACAGCCACATCCGACAGGTTCAACATCATATACAGCTGGATCAGACAGTGACAGGGTCAAACGAGCACAACCACTTCCAGTTTACGCTTTGAATGTTGGTATTAAACCCAGTGAATGGTGATGTCCAATGCATAGCACAAAGTTTTGTTTGGTATGTTTTTTTTTAATTACTTGTATTGCTACCCCATAAGTGACGAGAGTGTAAACCAATTGCCATTTATGCCCACAACTTACAAAGCACTGATATGTCAACATTAAATTATTTATCATGTTCAGATACTGTAATATTCCTACAGCTATGTTCTGTACAGCATCAATACTAAGCACCTTCAGCTTAATATCTATTATTATTGCCAAAACAACTCCAAATGTCTCTTTAGTTGGTGAAAGTTAAATGAATCATCGATGTCCAGTTTAAAATAGGATTTGTAAACGGACAACACATGAAGAGTGACACACAGATGAAGTTCTCCACAGAAACAGTGTGTACAAGGCACACTGCGATCAATATAGCTACATCTATCGTTTCCTGCAAGAAAAGCACTTCTGAAACTAAGATATGAACAAAGGAATCCCCACGGTTAAATATAGACTTCTGTAAATGCCACAAAATATAGATTTTTCTCTTTGAACAGTATGAGGATTAACAAAAATAACACTTAAATCAGACGTTTCTGAAACATGTCTAGATCGCTGATGGCACCGCTGAGTGTGCGAGAGCGCGAATCCCTGGGAGTGTAATCTCCGAGTATTTGAGGAGATTATCAGGTGCTCACTGGTGACATAAAGCCAATAATCTCAGCAGTGCGAATCTAACACTTGTACCAAAAGGTAGGGCTTCAAAGCAAACCTTTAAATAAGATCAGCTCCTTCAAATGGAGATTTACCTCTCAAATCATGTCACAGACGCCCGAACACAACATCTATATTGCTCTTGAGTGAATCTATTCAACGACCACAGTGTTTCTCATTGCAATCCCGGCTCTCTGAGTACATTCTCTATCACACAAGTACAAGAATAAAGAGCAGGGGGTTTCATTATTAGTAACACACCCAAAGACAACACTTCCAAAAATCTAGTCTTTTCTTAACATAGATAAGAAAATATACATTTCTTCTGCAATTATATGTCTTAAACTGATTTTTTTATATTCTTAATAAAATCTAATAACTCTTTCTTATTTACATTTGGTGTAGGTTAATACTGATTGTAATGCAATACTGTTGCCTTCTAGTTTACTTTCACTGTTACATTTCCTTTGTTTGCAGAGCAGAAGCACTTTTACATTCATATTTCAACACCCGAGCAATCGAAGGAGCCCAAGTGCAGAATGGGAATAATGACACGCATTTTTCCAAAAGCAAATAAAGACAACTTCAAAAGGAGGACGTCCACCTGCTTGAGCAAATAAACCTTTTCGGGAGGTGGAGTGAGGGAAGGACGAGGATGACAAGGTTGAAAAGGCCTGGAGAATGGACACCAGTGGTGCCTTTATTTGGCTGTGGAAAAAAATGCTCTCGCAGCACCAGGACAGTCAGTTCCGTGAGAAGTAATGCGTAACAGTATTGGAGGGGTCACGGCAGACAAAGCCATGAGGTGAGATGAAAGCCTTTGTTGTTGGAAAAAGCTGTTAACTTGAGAAAGACAGGTTTCCCCAGCGGTGAAGGGAAGTGTCAGAGGTTACACTCTCTCCACCCGACTGGGGTCGTAGGCGTCTGATGAGAAAATAGAGAAAAGAAGAATTCAGTCAACACCATTAAAGATAGGTCAGAGTGTCAGAGCCAAGTTATCTCTCTCTCACTGAAGTGGACCTTGAAGGAAAAGTTCAACATTTGAAAATCATGAAAAAAGCTATGTCAACACGTCTGCGATTTAAGTACGGAGCAGAATACAGTTAGTGCAGCTCAGCACAAAGACTGGAAGAAGGAGGGAAACAGTTACCCAGGCCCCTCACTGTTCTGAAACATGTGTAACAACACTTCTTAAAGCGCATTAATGTTCTGTGCATGGCTTTACAATATGATATTTTCAATACAATATAAGACTTTACTCATTTGAAAAAAAGAAAACGAAAAAAAGAAAAGTTGGTGCAATCGGTTCATTATGAAACTGGAGCAGGTCAGCGGATGTAAGCTGAGTAGGTGGTCCTCCTCCATATGTGGCACAGAATCCATTTGCATTCACACAGCTGAAATAATTTGGTCACACAACCACCTCCCGATCTCGCCTCTGATTGGATCTCAAATGCCTCCTCAATGTGTTCACACCTTTACTTAGAGCTTAACACCACTTGTGAAGGATCAGTCAGAACAGCTGTTCACACCAGATGTGAGAAGGATTTCTGGGATTTACATCTGTCCTGAGGGATCCAATCGCAACGTTTCACAAATGTAGTTGAACTCTTCTCAGTGTCCATATGTTTAATTGCTTGTTGCCATCGCCACATTATCAACAATGACCACCACATGAATGATACTTTTCTTTCATTGGTCAAATCTATCTTCACAGCACATGCAGCTAAACGAGATTCATTCAACAACCCCTATGACTCCATCTCTCTCTCTACCCCTTTTTCTCGCTTGCTCGCTCATTTCAACACACAGAGACATCGGATCTCTCGGGATGGATGTTAAAGCAAAGCTGTGGATGAAAGGTTAGTGCACTCATGTGTGCATGCAAAGTATGGTAAGCTAAGCAGCTAGCCTAGCTACGAAAAATAGCTTTGCAAATAGGTCATATCCATTATCATTCAACTCCTAATTCCTTGGTACCCACCTGAGACAGGATGCATTTCCTCATCCTCAATGTTCGAGGGGCCACAGATCCCAGAGCTGAAGCTGAGTGGCAGCGTTATCTCTCTCTTGGGAACACTGCGTGGTTTAGGAAGCAGAGGAGGCTTCTGCAGCCGGGTGCGCTGCTTTGGTTTGGGCAACTTCTGCCTCTCTGCGCCTTGTGTCGATTCAGCTTTCCTGACCTCCTCTGCATTCTGTCCGTCTTTCACTTTCTCCAAAGGCTTCTCTGTATCATCCTCCACGATTTTCAGCTCCAGCTCTCCTTCAGACTGTTCGGCTTTTAATTCAACATCGACTTCTCTACTCCCTCTATTGTCTACTTTCAGTGCAATCTCCTCATTGATTTCTCCTCCTTCCTCTTCTTGTCTTTGCTCGTCATTACATATCCCTTTTTTCATTTCCCCTTTAGGCTCACCGACATCTTCAGGGTCTCCTGACTTGTCACGTCTTTCATGTGCATTTTCATGTTTATCTGAGTTTTCCACCTCCTCCCTTCCTGCTTCCTCCAGTTTTGTTTCCTCCTCTTCTTCTTGCTTCTCCTCAACTTCCTCCTTTGCCTCTTCTTGGACCTCGCTCTCCTCGCTGTCTACCCTTTTCTCCTCCAAAACAACATCTCCTCCAGACTCAGAACCTTTGAGACTGAGGCGTCTTATTCGGGACACTGAGTCCAGCTCTTTCAGGCGTGTCATTCTGTCTGTGGTCGATCTGCTCAGAGATGTAGACGATGAAGAAGCAGAAGTGTTGAGCTTGTCTTGCAGGGATTCGATTAGTTTGCATGCCCCACCTCGCCCCTTCTTCTCCACATTACACATGCTCCGTGCTAGCTTCTCGTCTGTTGTGACAGGCAGGGATAGGGTAAGCTTACTGGGTGGAAACTCAGGCAGGTCAAGAGCTGCGGTTGACTGAGTCTCAGGATCCTGGTTGTGTTCACCATCACTGTGGTCATTGCTGTGCTTTGGTTCGTTCTCTTCCTCGTGGTCTAACCCTAACCCTGTCTCCTTCACCTCCTCTGTCTCTGCCCCATGAACAATCAGGGACTCCTCTTTGACTAGCTCACACTCTCCTATCACCTGCTTTGCCTCTTCACTTGGACTTAATGATTCCTCGGCCACTGTGGCGTCAGTTTCATCCTGGTTGTCCTCAGACTGTTGGTCAGCCACTCCCAAGGCCTCCACTGGAACAGCTATACCCAGGATCCGTGCTGCCCTCTGCTCAATGGACTCATTCTCGGGAATACCTTTTGCACATTTGACCTCATACAGGTTGCTGAGGTCCTCTGCAGGCAAAGAATTGGCCTTCTCCTGAATCAGTAAGTTCTCCAGATGCTTATCGGCTATTGTTGACTCATTCTTATAGGAGATATGCTCAGAGATGGCGTATCTCTCCGTATCGTCATTGAACACAAAGGAAACCTCCCTGCTCAGCCTTTTGATATGTGGTGAGCCTTCTTTCTTGGGCGATCTGCTGCTTTCGCTCCTGCTTCTACAGATGCTTAAATTCACATCACCCCTGCATAGTGGAACACTGTCTGATTTAGCTTTTCTCTGTGCATCCACTTCAGCTCGATGGTCTTTATTTGAATTGTGCTTGGGACAATCACCATTTTTAACAAGTGCTACCCTACTGTCCCACAAGAGCTGCACTGTCTGACTAAGCTCCTTGTGATTGAGTGGAGACGGAACTGAGAGTGATCGCTGCATCGGCTCCCCGGGGCCACCAGGGGTCTCTGTGTATACTGTAAGCCCCACGTCCCTCAGCAAGGACTCTTCAGGGACTGGGATGTCCTGTCTATAGAACGGTATTGAGTCGTTGTGTAGGGATAGTGAGGACAGGAGGCAGTTGTCTTCTAGGCCTGTGTTGGGGAGAACCGAGAGCTCATTTGTTGGTGGCATGTTGTTGGCCTGTGGCCTGGAGAATGCAGTCCGTATGTCCATGCAGTCTAGATCAGCGGTAGAAGCCAAGGACTTTGATCTGACTTTTAAATTTGTGGGTTTTTCCATGTGCAGTGGTGGAAGACTGATTGCTTCCCTGCCTGGTTCTGGACCAGCAGTGAAATGTACTCCTGTTTTTAAGTGGTCAAGTCTGTTATTCCCCCCATCCGGATAATCAGCGCTCTGACCTACATGGGGTCTCTTGCTGATTGTGTCGTCCATCTCCTTATTAATGCACTCCAGTTCACCAATTGCATCAAACGGTCTTCGGTTCACTGGCTTTAAGAGAAACTGTCCAAAGGCCAGTTGCTCTTCACTCTCCGGTGGACAGGAATTGCTTTTCCTTGGAGAGGATGGCTGCTGGTCTCCCTGATCACGGGCCCTGGATGGGGAGGACGGCTCCTGCAGTAAGGGTTGCTGGGAGGGTTGCATTACTGGTGCTTGTGTTGGGCTGAGACTGAGACTGGGACGGGAGAAGGCGCTGTTACTGGAGGGATGAAGGTTTTTCTGGCCCGCCATAGGGTAACCATAAGAGGAACCACCGTCTGTCCCCACACCACTGTCTGGGGTTGTGTCTGAGGCAGACTGAACAGGCTTTTGTCCTCCAGGCGGACTCTGGGGTTCTGGACTTTTTACCACCGTCAATGGTGAACCAGTCTGTGTTTCCTGATTACGGTACTGATTTCCAGGCCAGGACCCGGCATAGCACAACTCTTTGTCTTCCCTTGCTTGGAGTGCCCAGGCATCAATTATCTCCTTCCTTAAAGGAGCCCTCTTATAGTTCCTCATTGAGGATGTGCTGCTGGTGTGATAGTGAGAGTAGTGGGATTTGATGGGCATCTCGTTCACAGACTTGCTCCGGACGCTTTGGCTCTCTCTGAGGCCTACAGCAAAGGTTTCTGTTTTAGTGACAGTCAGGCTGGGCATTGTCTCATTGTTGTTCTGATCTGCTGCCAAGTCTTTATTAATGTTTGTTGGTGTGTGAACAGGGACGGACACAAGACAGAAGATTGTCTCACTCACTCTTCTCTTTGTGTTCCTGTGGTTCTCTGGGCCTGAATCTGGGGCTATTTTCTTCACCTGTGTGATGGTTTCTGAAAACACTTGGTCTGAGTTGGACCCCTGGCGGGAAGAAGTTCTTGATAATGGGGCCTGGAAGGTTGCAGAGGGCGATAGAGGAGGACGTTGGTTTTTGGGATATCTGTTGTTGCAGTTTTGGTCAGTTGCTGGGAAGTTATCGACAGTGTCTTTGTGCAAATCACTGTGCCACCTGGTATTGTCATTGTCAAACCCGCTAGAAGACGTCTGGTTGGCATCATCGGCCAGTTTAGCGGCGATGAAAGGCCCCAACGGTGGGGGCAAAAAGGCACTGTCGTCGGACACAGGCTCCGACACGGTGACGCTGGGAAGCTCATTGCGAATGTGGCGGATCTTGTCAGCGTCCGTCAAGGAGTTGCCGGCCAGGGCTGAGGAAAAATGGCGGATGCGCGGGTCATCAAAGGGGATATACTGGACTCCTCCACCAGGGTGCTCCTGGGACATATACACCGGATAAAGCTGCTTCTGGCAGGACAAGCTCCTTTCTCTCTGGGGATCAGGCCAGGAACCTACTGGATGTCTGGTGAGCCAGTGAGATCCATCTGGAGCCACATGTATCTGCTGGTACACATCCCCTCGGTACCTGGAATTAAAAACAACACAGATCCACTTTTATTTCAGCAACACTGACTTCAACTAGACTAAAATGAATAAAACAATAGGAAACTATAAAAACGGTTGTGAAAAGTGATGTTAGCCAACCAAACATGGCTGTATGCTTGGATGGTGAGAGAGATTGTAGCTTTATTGCACTGGACAGATACAGTGATAGCCATCGAGAAATATTGTTACCGAATCATATAGATTGCATTGACAGCAATTTGAGAAGACTGTAGCTTCTCCAATGTTAATGAAGATCCTAAAACCCATTCTGAGAGATAAATCGCAGGGCCTAAAATCTAAATAGGTAGTCTTAATAATGCTTTTTCACACTTTTTTAAATTTTTAGTCCATTAATACAACAAAGATCTTGATCATGAACACTTAGAGATTGTTTTTTTAATCTTGTAGTGCATATAAGCATTGTTCAAAGCACTTTACAAATAAAATGCATTATTATTCTTCATTGTCCAACAAACAACTGTCATTTTAATGTTCGTATTCCTTTCTCATGCAAATGTATTACAAATAATTTAAATCTAATTTCTTGACATATTTGGTAGAAGTGATAAAAGTAAATTCCTTCATGTATTGCAACTCTCTCCATTATTATTATTACTACTATTTCCAGCATTAAGAATAAATATTTGTGTTAGTCTATTAATTCAGAAGATATTAGTGTAATGTAAAGTGAAAACATTTCTTGACTGTATATTTAAAGATAAATCAAAAAAAAAAAAAATTACCTGTAGTCTACAGCAATTTCACCGTACCCCCGGTGTGCCCCTGCCATTATAGGGGCTCTTTTATAGGATGGGGGAGGGTTATATCCTGGAGGTCCAGAGTCCTGTGCATAATAGTCCAGCTGGGGGTCACCTGTCCTTAATATGGGAAGCGGTGTTCTGTCCCTGGACTGGGGAATGACAGAGTCTCTCCCAGACAACAACTCACAGCTTCCCCTGATCTGCTGGTGCATCTCATAGGAGGGTGGTCTGGGGGGTCGGGTGAAGCGGGGATTTGGTGTCATTGAGAGTTGGTTAGCACTAGCCGGCCTGCCGTTATCCTGCCAGCGGGGGGTCCTGTAAAGGTCATGGTGTGACATCGGGTGGCCATTGACCCGCCTATACAGTTCCTGGCCAGATGAGGCTATTTCGACATATTGCAGGTTCTCAGGCTGCAACATCCTCGGCAGGGACTGGGATTTGGCTTTGGTCCTGGGGTGGACTACCATGCCTTCCGGAGTCCTGGCATGGAGACGCTGCTGCTCCTGTGCCCAACGCTCACCCTCACTCTGTGACAGCTGGCGGCCAAAGTTCACGGCTGGACGCCACTCATCTGTCCCCAAGCTTTGGCATTTCCTCTCACTCGCTATCTTCCACTGATGGAGAGCCGCATCCCTCTCTCGACAGCGGGCCTGAGCTTGGGCCTGTGCCTGAACCTGCGCCTGGGCTTTCCAGTGCTGCCTCTCCTGAGCCGCCCTCTGACGCTCCTCTGCAGACATCTCTTGGCCCCTAGCCTGCTGTGGGCCCTCTGGCCTGCTGTAACCCCCCTGTCCTCCTCCGTGGGGATCTCTGAAGTTAGCGTAATCCAACAGCACAGCAAAGTCCTGGCCTCTTCTCCTCCAGTAGGCCACGTCCTTTGCCTGTGGCTGTGGACCTCTGGTGCCATCACAGAACCTGAGAGGAAGCATAAAGTAGATGTCAAGCACTGGTGTGAGATTGAATTGTTTCTCAGAGGTTAAACAGCCTCTTTACTCCTTTACCTTTTTGAAGTTACAATAGAGGAGCTGCGTCAAACTATTTCTGTGACTCTCCAAAACCCCCATTGTGAAAAAAATGCTGACACTTGACTGGGCTACACACACTCACAATCATTCGGGTAAGGCTATGACAATTCTAAATATCCAAACAATAAAATAATTAAATTTATTGACAAGCAGCTGTTCAGGGCCATTAAAATACCATCAGGTCATGATGAAGGGAAAATTAAAAAAAAATTCTACGCTGTCATTTGGAAAGATTAAAACACTGAATTCATATCCCACTAGATGGCGACAGATGACCACGAGTAGCAGGGCAGTGCCTGGTAATTGTGATATTCTATGGAGCATAATGAACAGATTACACAATGACACACAGTGGCTGCTAGTCCCAGATGTCATCCAAGAAAGATCAACAATTTAGAGGACGTTTCATTGACAGTCTTTCTATTGCTCTGTTCTTTAGCTTAAGCTCTGAGAAACTAAGTAGCGTCTCACCAAACCAGAGAAAGGAAAGCTCCTGCGACACTGTGTGTGGATGGAAGATGATGTTAGACGGCAGAACTGATGGGCTACAACGAGATGCAATGGTTGATCGTTTTCGGTCTATTTGTGGAGTGACTGACTGACTGACAACGGAAACAAGACGCAAGCACATGTGTACACACCCGCGAGGCCGAGGCCACTGAACGTCCTTGACATTTCCGTCCATAGTCATCACTGGCCAGAGATGCTTGTTGGGGGAGAGGGGGGGTAGCCATGCCAATTTACTAAATCTGAGGGCATCTCATGTAAGATGAGTTACCGTCATTAGTCTAATTGGGTCTAAGTTGCACTTCTCAATCCGAGCTCTACGTTAGGCCTGTTTCTTATCTACACTACGGCTGCCGGGCAAACCGGGTTTGGTTTGAACAGGAGGATGAACAAACAACAGACTGAAATTCCAGAAAATATGTCTTAGCAATTCCGACATTCCCAACAGAAAGCTCTAATGGGACTGGTGGAGCAGAGACATGAAAAATGAGGGATTACTCATCTCAAAGAATAAAAACCAAAAAGTGACAAAATAAAACACTGACACACTAATCAAGGTCATTGGACTATTTTCAGATGCTCCGTCACTGGCTGGTGGCGAAAAGGGATTAGGGGGGAAAAGGAAAGTCGGCCAAACAAAATATAAGGAAAACAGGGGGGAAAAAATATCTGACAAGGCTGCCTAATTGTGTGGACATTGGAACAGCTGTATTGACTTTGTCTCATTTACAGCACACTAACCCCCAGAATTGGTGCAAATAGGCAAACTAAACAATCCCGGTTTGAGGAAAAAACAGATTGGCTGCAGACAGGCGACATCTCTGGAAATATCATGCGGTCCTTATCCGAGAGGGTTTCAATTACATAACTCCAGACGAAGCTAAATATAGCCTTTTCTCCATATTCATATTTAAATAAACCCTACACGGATCTTGTATTATTGATGGTCAATGCATTATATAAGTAGGTGTAAAGCCTTTGAAACAGTGGACGCCGGCTAGGAATGTGGGTCATGTATGGGGGTAGAATCTGGAAGGGGTTATGCCAACAAACCTGGCAACCTGCATGTGTAAGACTGGGCATACTCAAATGGGTCACATAGGTTTTTCCTAAAAGCTATTTTAAATACAACTCCAAGGTCCCATGTGGCAGATTAAGACTCCAGCACACATTATCCCCTCTCACTCTTCCCCTCCTCAAGACCTGACTGGGAAAAGGAAGACACACAAGGGGAAAGATAAAAGTGAGGACGAGATGGCGGAAGGGACTGAGCGGCGGTGTTAAGCACTTCAATAAATGTTATGGTGTGAAATCCTCATGGAAAACTCCTTGACAAGCTTAATTTTCATTCACGTGCTCCAATCAGGCACCGTGACAATTACAAACTCTACCGATCAATCAATGAAGTGTGAGGGCTGTGTCTTACCCACTGTCCGAGGTCAGCGATTCTCCCAAAGAGTAGGTGTCGATGTGGCTCCGGCTCTCAGCCTCCCGCCTGGGCTGGCTCCTGTCTCTTGGCTCGTTGTTGTTGTTGGTGCAGCCGCTGCTGTACGGTTGGGGCTGTCTGGTTCCACTCCCGTTCCCGTAGGGCGCCCCGGGCCCCCCGGGCCCCCTTTCATAGCCGTTCACTGTCCTGGGGCCGGGCCTATTCTCCAGGATTTCGTGGTGTTTGCTGTAGGCTGGCGGTGAGGATGAAGACGCCTGGCGGGACGAGGGCGCGGGGGCTGGGGTAGGGGTGGAAGAGGGGGTGGTGGTGTGCTTGGGCAGCTTGTATCCATGAGAGATGAGGAGGTCCTCCACGCTGTACATGGTCGCATTTGTTTATGCTGGTGTGGTTATATTTTTTCCCCTCTCTCTCCCTCTTTTCTTTTTTCTTTTTTGAGGAGAGGAAGGTAGGTCGGTTGTCAAGGCGTCTCTGCTTCTTCCCTACGTGCAGCGGCAGGATCACCGGCACAGCTGCGCAGCTGAGGCCATTGCTGGGGAAAAAAGAAAAAAGGGGGATGACATGAAGAGACAAGAAGAGAGACAGAAAATAGGAGATGACGGTAAAACCATTATCCCTTCCACCCGTGTCCAGTTTTTGTCAAAGGTCCCAACCCGTGTGGACAGCTGAAGGAACGAAAACAAAAAGAGATCCCCGGACCCAAATTCTGAGCTGCCATGCACGACACAAAACCAAGATCACCCGCCTTCACCATCAGCCTTTGCCTGCCTCCTCTTCTTCTCCAGTCCTCCTAGCAACAACCTTCTTCTGAATCCACTCGGAGATCACCAGCACCTAAACCCGTCCAGACCTAAGTCGGACTGGGAGGTAAAACATGCACTCTTAAATAAAAAACCAAGATAACATGATCGTTGGCGGCAGCAAGACTTTCAGAAGGTTGCTGGCGCTGCAGTGAAAGCACAAAATGCCACTCTTTACAGTGGGCTCCCTGGAGACCTCCATACAGTGGCTGTTAGCAGCCAACCGCTACTCACATTTTACATCAGTGAGCCAACTAGGGGATTGTATTCCTCTCTGCTCACCTCTGCATTATCTCTTTTTACATCTCTTCTCCTTCAAAAGGGATGTTACGGTTAAAGTCTAAAAGGATGAAGACATTTTTTTTTCAGCCGTCCTCTAAATATATCACTGGGTTGGATTAAGGTTAGGTTGTATTCACACAGCCCTTTGAAAGTAATAGAACTTAAAATTCATGTACAAAGTATGGAATTGTAAAAAGATGCGTATATGATTTCACATGCTCCATGCCTTCTTTTATGGCGTGTTTCCATAAACAATTAGCAAAGCATTCAACTGACAGAAAAACATTCTGACATTTTACTCTACTATTGCATTTTTACTTAAGTTGTCAAGTCATCTCTTTATCAAAATTTCAATTGCTCCTCTTTTTCAAATATGAATATTGCCGATTTTCAAACCGTTTATGACGAGTGCAGTGCCTGTTCTAAACCTGCCTGTGTGGAATTGGCTGTTAGCTTGGCCTGAGGTAACTGTGGTATCAGCTTTCTTTCTGAAACTGTTAAAGTGACCTGCAGTAATTGAACCGGAGCAAGTCCAGACTGGCTGCTGGATTCAGTCAGTGGCTGCTCCGCTGCTGCTGCACAAAGATCCGTTCACCTGTTCATTCAAAGTTCAGAGGAACTCGCTGATGAAGACATTGTGAATGTGCTGTTGTCATGAATCAACGTTGTAAATATTGTACGTTTGTTGATGTGGTCTGCTACACGTGGCATCTGCTGCACTTGTGTCCGTCCTCGGAGTGGGATCCATCACATGTGGCTCTGTCTGAGGTTCCAATGGTTGTTTTTCTGGTAGTTTTGTCCTTACTCTTGTAGAGGGTCAATGACGGATGATGACGTACATTGTTAACCCCATGAGACACATTGTAATTTGTGAATATGGGCCATACAAATAAAATTCGATTGATCGATTGATGATTGACAAAATAAAATACGCTTTTGAATCCTAGCCACTGCTGCTCCAGAATGCGAGTCATCTGTTTATTCAGATTTTATTGTTAAACGCGTCATGTTTCCAAAATTACACCACATTTGACTGCACTTCCTCGGGCCCTTAACAAAACAAATGCCAAATGTCAAGGCGTTAGGAAGAACAGTCCTTGAGCATTCCACAGACAGACAGGCAAACAGACAGTAAATTGAATATCTCAGTGTTTTCGACTCTTGTTCAGACATGACAAGTGATGTGAAGAGGTTATTTTGGGCACTGGGTAAATGTGAGAGGCTATTTTCTGACACTGTGTAGACTACACCATCTGCACACTAATCAATAACAGGTAGCTGTAGCCCTGTCTGTTACATCCCATTATCTTTAAGTGTTTAAACCAAGCTTGAAAATAGAACAGCTGGAGAGGGACAGCACAAACACAAAGCGGGTAATCTGCGAAGACTGCAAAGGTTAAAAAGTATCATGACATTTGCCTCCTGCCCCCAAAAAAGACTGCAAGTGGCGTCACGGACCGACGAGGAAGTGGATGATGACACCCAGGGTGCATCTGCTCGTGATGTAATGCCCTTGATGAAGTCACGCGTGCTGCCTTGTCAACAGGACAGATGCTGCTGCAGCCCACTCATTCAATACTCTCCAGCAAAACCGGCTGCCACCAAACCTGGCTGTCCTTAATAAGAAATGGCATTCAGGAGCAGCAGTGTGGGACTTGTTGCCAGAATCAAACGCTGTTCAGACAGTTTAAAAGCCAATCACACTATGATTGTTTAATGGCACGAGTCAAATTGCTTCTTTTTTTTTCGGCTCTAGAAAACAGACGGCCGAGACAGAGGGAAATGTATTCAGCTACAAGCAGATTAGCATATGTTTAGCTTCTTGGCATTTGTTTAGCCATGATAGCGCCATAGAGATGGAAAAAAAATCCATCTATAAATGGAGCCCTGACTCAGAGGGCAGCATCAATACCCGTGTCTCCTTCCTCCCTGCTCCCTCCCTTTCCTATAGTCCTCCTTGTACCTGAACCGTAGGATAGCCCACTAGGTGATTAACAGGATCCAAGACTGTGAAATGCCGCTCCCTTTGTATGTCTGGCTCTCTAATACGATTATCTTTTTTAATTTAAGACCTTAAACCTGTTAGTTTTGGAGGATTGGCTCTTGGCGCTTGCCCAGTTCATATTTTTGTTGAGTTTAACTATTTCCATTTGTGTTTTTGAATAATCTCCTCAAGGAGAGGTTTGAGTCCCGAGTCTGGTTGGGACGTACTTGTCAACAATGTCACTGGGATTCAGAAAAAGGGTTTTCTCTGCTTCATTTTCTTCATGATGAGCATAGGAGCACAATTCTTCATGAACTTCAGTTGAACTTGTGCTGGGAAACAGGCCAGTGAATATGGTCAATAACTCACACTGTGATCCTGACAGAGTGTAAATGGCAGCAAAATGCAATCCAATATGGTCGTTTTGCTGCCATTTGACACTTCCGATTATTCACTTAAACTCACATGACCAACATGAGCATTTCTCTGAAGTGTGAACATTTTCGTCTGTACTTTAAATTGAGAAGCACCAGCAGGTATCCCGTTGCAGGAACTCATTTCAAGCTTTGAGATCAGACACTGGTATCATTCCCTTTCCTTCCTGTGGATGAGGCTTATCCCTCCAACCAGGCAAAGGCTTAATTAAGTGAGGCTTTGGTAAAGGGTTATTATTTATTAATATGATAATTCCCTTTTGTTATGATATTAGCAGATAACCTGTCTTATCTGAATATCCATATGCTGTCTAATCGAGCTAAGTCCTTAATCTCAGTCTTGGTGTCATCACCAAATGAGGATTATCGCCATCACCATTAAAAGTAAGGAGTTACATCCCGTAAAAGTGACCTGCCCTCACCCAGCAACCCCCCAAACCCTCCCCCAACATAACCCCACTCCCTCCTTCTCATGACAAGCTCCGTTTAAATACTGCTAATGCTGTTACGCAATGGAATTACCCATTTTATTTCAAATAAAACCTCCGATTCAAGCAGTGGTATCAGACAATGGTCGGCTTTCATTCCCCGCAAACACAACAACATTGTGTTTCGCTACAATGCCTTCTTGTGTGAAAAAAAAAAAGATTGGCATTAAAGGCGCTAGAATTTGGCAACCGGGGGGAAGAAGAAATAAAAAAGTGCAGATCTGCTCTATTTTTAATGCCACTCCGGCTTGCTCAAAGAGAGAAATTAATGATATGGTTTATGGATAACATATGCTGCAAAGTAAGCTAAAAATAAACAGAACCACACGGGGGCTGGCATTTCCCTACAGACGACCCTCACACCAGCCCGCACTTTTCCTCTAATAAGTCACTGTACAGTGCTACTGTAACATCATCGTTTTTACATTTAATATCTACTGAAATATGTAAGACCTCAGAGACCACCACTTTTCAGGTCAAGTGAAGTCATGTCAAGGCCTCGGCTTGTTTATTAAAACGGATACAAGCAGTTTTTTTAGCTGTGTGAGAGTTTAGGGGGGGGGGGGGGGGGGGGGCGTGCCCTTACACTGGTGGCTACACCAGCGGCAGGCTGCAGGGGCATGACGGCTTGCAGGTTGACAGTTTGGTGTCAGCTCCTTATTCATGACCCAACTGAGATGAGGGCATGGTGGAGAGGTGGGGAGGCGGGAAGGGAAGCAGAGGGACAGCATGGGTGGCAGACAATGCAGGACAGAGACCTTCATCAGGCCTCGGGGAGGACAGAACTGCAGCGTTAGAAAATGGTCCAAACTATATGGGTTACAGGCAGCGGAATAAATCCCACTGCATATCCGTAAATAAACTTTTTAAACAGTGAAACGTCATCATTGTCCATGAAATAAATGACCAGAAGTGACGAGTTCCTGAACTGTGGTCAAGACAAATGGAGCAACAGTGATAAATGTTTCTTCCTGAGGAGGACACAGAGATGTGTTAAAATAGCACATCCCTGTTAAAAGTGGAGAACTACAGACAAAAACAATCTGGATTTAACAGGCTCCAGAATAAAGGCCCCACTACAAAAGAAATCTCCAACGCCAGTGCCTGGAACCAAAAAGACGATAAGTCTGCTTCCTAAAATATTCCGCAAGAGCCGCACCTCCCCACCACATTGTTCCTTGGATCTATAACAACTGAACCGAGTGGGTGTGTACTTGGCTCGTCTGTGGCCTGCATCTGTTAGGGCTGTGCACGCACATGGGTTTCTCAGGGATGACAGTCCATCACATTCAGCAAACAGCAACGGGCCGCAGATTGTTTATCTATGTGACATCACTGTGTCCAGCAGAGGGGCCGCCTCTCTTCCTGAGGAAGTGCGTAGCTGTGAGGACGGAGGAGAGCCGACTGTGTCGCAAATGTTTCCAATCAGGCTCTCTGCAAGCTCCTGTTTGTCCTGGGGAAAAGAAGCTGCACGCCTGCTTCTGGCTGAGGCCGGAGGAATAAACGGCGAGGCAACCTCGAGCCATATTTTACCCATACTGACCTCTAGGAAGCACAATGTTCTGCACATCGGTGGACTGTAACTCAGCAACATAAAGTGTGGGCATGTTATCTGGGGAGCTTTCTGCCCTCTGGACACTGGCAATCCATCAGGAAAAACCCACTGGACTCAGCAGCCATGCAACTAATGTAGGCCGATTATATCCTGCTGCAACAACCAGAAACAGGTTGTAATTGAATTCCAACAGGTGGGCATGTATTTAAATGCAAAGATGTCCCTGTCTAGTACATGAGGCCCATCACCAGGTTGCAACCCATGTGTTTTCTGCAGCATCCACACCTTCCTGCTGGAGAGAGTACACCAACAGGCAAGGCCCATGCATTGTGAGTCAATTAGCTCATGTGGAAAGGTTTAGCCAAAAATAACACCCACTCACATTATTTTGTAGAGCATTTCCCATGGCAACAGTTGTTTTTCGCTTTTGTGAATGGCAGCTCGCAGACAATAGCATGTGGGACGCTCAGATATTCCCGCTGCATTGCCACAGTCCAAAACTTATTGCAGTCAGACTCCACTGGCAGCGAAATCAAAGGAAGGATGGGGGTGGGAGTGTGGGAGTGTGGGAGGGGGGCCAGAGGGGCAGGGGGGTGCTGGTGTTGTTTTTATCCCATCCTATTCGAACACATCGCAGTCTGCAGCACTGTGGCGTGGTTTCAGACCCATTTTCAGATCGTCAAAAAAGCTGAGCAGCCCAACATTCGTCATCGGAGTTTCGTGCAAACATTTCCGTCACAAGTGAGTCGCGCGTAGGAGCCGCATAGCTAATGGCTCATTAACGCATGGGGCAAAGCTGTACAGCAAACATGAGACACTGCCGACGTGAAGGTAATTACATCAATGGACTCATTTTCTATTGTAAAGAATGCTTAGCTCAGTTCAGCTCAAATGCAGGAATTTGGCGTCATGAGATTTTTCTTCAACCGAACGCATCCAACATTCATGCATTATGTGCAGAGGAGATTCGGGGCTGAGCATTTGCTCCACAGATCGTGCCAGCGTTTTCCGAATCATCACTTCATTCAGAGGAAAATAACACATAAAGGAGGGGGCATGTTAAGCGCACTAATCCAACGAGGCACAGTGCAGCTACACAGTGGGCTCCACCTGCACTGAGCAATTCCCAGGCCACGCTGCTTCTGAGCCTGCCAAACCTGCTTCATGGTAATTAGTGTCTGTCAAGGTCCGAGCATTGCTTGAGATGACAGTGGCATGGTTTATTAGCCAGGAACACAGTGATCAAAGGGTTAGCAATACTCTGGCTTGCTGCTAATCAGACGTGCACTCAGCATGCCTCCTGCTCCTTATTACAGAAGGAAAGGTGATAAACAACCTAACATAGACAAGAGAATATGCTACCACGAGGAAGCTTAAACACATTTGGCGCATGATAATTACGGACAGCTGAAGGGAGGCGGCAACAGCAGTCTGTGAGGCAGATTACAGGTGGGGTGAACGGGCTCTTCCACACGATGTAACTGAAGTGTTGTCGTGATGGATGGCCTGACGAATGTGGAAAAAACGGCTATGTAAACACATGAAAATGAATGGTCAGGGTTATCTCAAGGGCTTCATCACTGCATGGGCATAAAATCGAGGAGCATAAAATCACAAAGCAGGCAGCTCAACCATCTGCCAAACATATGGACATCCACCAGGCTAGCACTCAGGCAGGACATAACAATATATGCACGGATAGTGCTTTCCACGTCATTTCATGCCTCCGATTCACCGCTCTGTATTCACGCTCTGAGAGCCGCACTGGCAGATGTCAATAGATTTCACACGTTTCTGGCTGGCTTCACCCACCAGACTCCTTCCTCCCGCCTGCGTCACCTCTGCTCTGACATCACATGTGACATCAGGCAGCACCTCCGAGGGGATCCCTGTAGCCAGGCAAACATCAGATGACTTTCAGAGGCTTCAGCTGCTGCTACCCAATGGCAGAAAAACTCATTTTCTTGATGTGACTGGCCTAGAAATACAGCTCAAGACTGACAGACAGGGAGAGGGAGAGAGAGAGAGAGAGAGAGAGAGAGAGAGAGAGAGAGAGAGAGAGAGAGAGAGAGAGAGAGAGAGAGAGAGAGAGAGAGAGAGGAAAGAGAGAGAGGAAAGAGCTGTCTACCATGAAAGATGTTAAAACAGCTAGTGCACACACGCACACACACCAACCCACACACGCAATAGTGGAAAGGGGAAATCTAGCCCTAGGATAACCAGACCGGCTGCAGCACCAGGAAGTAATCCCGTTCCTTACTTATCGCTCTCCGTTCGGACCACTCCTGAAAGTTAAACTGGTGTGACTCATTTCATAGCTGTGGAGGGCCCCTCCAGTTTTCGCTGACCGACCCTTTCCTCGGCTGCTGGAAGGAATTAATGAGCTGCTTCCCTTTCCAATGCGCTCCCCGTCCCACCGCACTTCCCCCCCCCCCCCCCCCCCCCCCTCGGGGCATCTAGCAGGGGCCTTGCGTTCACACACCATCTCAATCTCGAGGATATGTGACAGACCCACCACAAAACACACATGCGCCCACACACACTTAAGATTTCTCTAACTCTTTTCTGCTCAAATTGCATTTTAGCCGCCGCTGATCCGGACTCTGTTTTTGCAGTATGTTTTTTTTATTTATCCGTCAGCTTCTGCTATCCACAAATCCGGCCCACTCTGTCTAGAAAACGTCCATATGCTGACATTTACTGACAGTATCTGATGGAAGCTCACTGAACTATGAAAGGTCTTGGCGAGAGGGAACGGCTCACTCCTGGGCAGCGTTAACAGTACTTCCACAAATACAATAAACAACTCGACCTAGAATAATCATACCTGAGGGCCTGAGAGAACAGCGTTAATAACAGTGAGTCGGATTACTACATAGGTGGAGGTTGTTCGCTGCAACAACATTGTGATAACTCAGTAATAACGTTACCTTGAAGCGATCAGATCTTTGACAGTCTCTCCTCTGGAGGTCCCTAACCCACGAGCGGCAATGTTACGTGCAAGATCTAAAATTAAAGCCATTAAGCAACTGAAATCACTGTGAGGTATGAAGAGCAGTGGCAAGTGTTAGATCCATTGAGGGCTGTATATGGGCTATAAAATGTAACTACACCATAAAAACCTCTTTAAGGTCAGCGTCCAATAGTCCCCAACGTAAATCTGAGCACATAACATTCACCAATTTGAGCCCTAGTGACAGCAGGAGGATGGCTGCTTGTGACAGTGGATCCATGCAAGGTTATAAAACAAGGCGGTGCGTGCAGGAGGCAGCGTGTGTGTTTTTGTGTGTGTGTGGGGGGGAGAGAGAGATAGAGAGGTCAAGCAGCAGCAGCCATCATCGTGCAAACATGCTGCAGGTGTGACAAAGTGACAGCATGCAAACATCACAGCGACCTGAACTTGGCAGACCATTTGCCACAGGCTGCTCGCAGCTCATTTGCATTGCCATTTGGTGTTCCCGAGCATCCGTGCAGAATCGAGGGCTGCCCGCGTTTCTGGACCCGATTCTCATCATCACCATCACCACCATCATCATCATCATCATCATGAAATGACTGACAGGCTGGGCATCATGCTCGCCCCATGCGGGTTGCTTTGGTAGCATTTCTAGCCCGTAGCCCCCGATGCGCGCAGCTCACAGATGCGGGAGGGGGGGAAGCAAACAGGAATTCCTTTAAACATCTGCCTGTTTAAAGTCTCGCAACGATGCAATCCAGGTGCGGGGCTGTTTTCACAAGACCCCACACCTTCTATTGATCAACAGAGGTCCTCGGTTAAATTCGGCTTATAAATGATCCACTACAAAAACTGCATTTCAATGACAACACTGTTTTATAACTCCTGCTGCTAAATGTCTCCCACCACAGCTCACCGTGGATGGATCAGCACTCAGGAAAACAATATTCTACAAGTTGAAATTCTATAAGAGTAATTGATAGATGTTTGGAGTGACCCAGAAAGCAAACCGAAAACAAGCTATGACCACAGTATTTCGCTCGAGCGCTCAATTCGTGTTCTTCTCCATCCGGATCCCCTCTCGTCAGCTAGGACGCATAAAACTGCGTAATTTGGACGGAGTTTGGCCTCTCTCTCCCCCGCAGCTCAGACAGCGGCACCGCGGCGCTAACGCTAGCCCGGCTAGCTCCATCAGCAATCTTTAACCTTCAGCTGACAGGAGAGCGCGTCCGCAAAACTGTGGCAGCCGCACACGCTTCAACTTAAAGAGGGAGGAAAGGTAAATAACAGACCGCCATCCTCCCACACGGCTTCACCTTCTGCACGTCGCGTCCGGAAAGTGCCACGGCGCCGTCCTCGGTCCTCTGGTCCCGGGCGGAGGAGGCAGGGACGAGCCGGACACGGGAGAGGAAGAGCGCGGCGGAGGAGCTGCTGCGGCTCGGCTGAGAGTTGAGTGAGGGAGCCGCTGGAAAAATGTTGGAGCGCAAGATCCCAGCCGCTGTCTGCCCCGCACGCACACACACACATATACGCGCGCGCGCTCGCACACACGCACACACACACACACAGCAGCTCGTCTCCTCAGCATGTGTCGTCAAATTAAAAACACTGAAACAACGCGCTGTCAAGGGCTCCAGCAGAAGCCACTTTTTTCTTTACCTGTGAAATATGGGGTCGCGGGGCCGCCTAGTCTCCAGTGGTCCTCCCGGCCGCTGCTGTGGACGGACTGAGCTGAGATCTGCTTAGGGAACAGCCCCTGTGTTCACTCGGCAGTGAGGAGGCTGCCCTCCTCTCCAGCGGGGAGGCAGCTGGATGCTGCTCACACAGAAGGTCACTTCACACTCAGCGTTTCAACACACCCCGCACACACATGCTGGAGAAACATGGAAACATTTGCTTGTGATTTGTACTTAATCCTAAAATAAGAGTTTGAATCTAACATCTGTGAAAAATAGATATCCTCTCTGTCGTTCTCAAGGATTCCTTATAAATACTGTTAACCCCATGTCTCTTGTTCTGTCTATCTATTTATTTATCTATCTATCTATCTATCTATCTATCTATCTATCTATCTATCTATCTATCTATCTATCTATCAACATCGTCTACCTACATAGTCTAACCATCTACCTTGGGAACCGCTTGGTTTCTCTATAAACTTAAGGTCAAGACCTTAAGTTTATAGATCTGGCTCTTAAATTGGGGCTGAACAGAATATCTTTTATTACAATCGATTCTTCATTTTGCCGTTGACTTTTGTGTGAAACACTTTGTAACCTTGTTTTACCAATTCTAGCGAACTACCTATACCTACATAGTCTACCTATCTTTACTAAACCTACCTATGTACCCTATCTGCCTGCCTACGTGAAAAGTATAACTAATGTCAGAAGGTTGATGACTTGCAAATAAGAATGCATGTCACCTTCACACAGCCATGTCTGTAGGCTATTTATGTTAATATATACAGTATATGGATTACTATAGGCTTTGTATGTAGGCTTTGAAAAGAGATTATAATTCAATTTCCTTCAACATTGGCACACATGACAATTTGCTTCTTTGCTCATTTCCTTTCTTTCCTGTGTTTCCTCATAAAAACTAGATAGATGATGTCACCTTGGGCCTAATAGAACAATAATGGACATGTTTGTCTCTTTCTTTCTGATGTTTTATAGTTTAATTGACAATGAAAATAACTTGGAGCTAAAAATGCATCTGGGGGTCTACATGGGAACTGGAGTAATTTAATTTCTGTAAATATTAACCTATGTACAACTTTGTTATTTAGAGCAGTTTGTTCAAACTTGAAGTCCACTGGTTTTTGAATGTTTTCTCTCCTGTGAGCTTTGCCAAATCCTATCCTTTACGTCTGTCTGGCTCCAAGCCTTCACAGCTGAAAGTTGTACTCCGTTTCCAACTCTTAAAAAGAACAGAGGAGCCTGAAATCTCCATAATATTGACACAGATGTTGCATATAACTGAGTTCCCCTGAAAATAAGGGAGGCTGGTAGGCTTCTGTCCGCCCTGGCTTGTGTATTCCCACAGTGGAAATAATTTCAGTGGACTGCCCAGTGTCTGACCATTGACATATACATCCTCTAATTTATTTGAAATGTCTGCTTTGGCTGTCCACTTTGCATGATCCCAGCTGTTGATGTGTTCTCTGGTTAATAGCCTCCAAGCAGTGGTGGATGAAGTATTCAGATATTTTACTAACATGAAACTACAAACATGGCAATGTAAAAATAATACATTACAAGTCCAGCATAAACATATTCCATCTCCTATTTAGGGAAAAGCAGAGAAGTGTCATGATTAAAATGCAGCTAAAATAATGGCTTGGTCCCTGTGACTGATTTATTATAATATATGACATAATTACAGTATTAATACTCAAGCATCAATCACCATGCGCACGCAGCACGTTACTGCTGCCAGAGGTGGAGCTAGTTAAAACTACAGTTTAACACACCGTTTTATTCACCAGATAAATCTGATGAGCAATGAGAAGATTAATGGAAAAAAAAAGAAGAACAGATTCAGTTCCGTTTCATAAATGTGTTTTCAGTTTCTCCAATCTTTGATTTTTTGTGAGATATTGGATCATTGGAACATTTATTGAAATGAAACCATGTGAGTGGAATAGAGAGAAAAAACGCTCTTTGATGAATTTGTTAACTCATAGAATGAAATGTGACCCTGCGTACGCAAGGTTGGATACCACTGGTTTCATCTTTAAAAAGGTGTTATTATTTAAAAGTGTGTTATATTATCCATGGTGTATAACCTTCCCCTTAAAGGTAACTGGTAACTGAAGCAGTCGAATAAATAAAGTTGAGTAGAAAGTGTATTTCCCTCTGATATGTAGTGTGGAAGTATAAAGATACATGACATGATAGTCAAGTACCCCAAAGTACAAGATCTATTGTACTTGAGTAAATATACTTAGCTACTTTCCACCAATGTCTCCAAGCTATCATGGTCATGTTTACATAAAGTCAGCTTAACTCTGAATTACCCAATCGATGACTATCTCTTTTCCCGTAAAGTCAGCCATTGTTCCAGTTGTTGACTTGGCGTGTCCCGTGGACTTAATGAAGTCAGACAGACTATGTCTGAGCTCCCTGTGGCCGCTGAACATTTCAATGGCAGAGGAAGGGACTCGTGACACACTAAGACGAGGAGTAACTGAGAGGAACCCGATAAGAACCACGGGAGTGATATGAGATGCTGGAGCTGCTGTGTTACAGTAGGTTGGAAACAGCATATCACTTCATTTGGCCTGTGACTCACTGGCATCTGCTCAGGATCACCGACGGTCACCACTTCCATTGCTCCCTGCGTTAACACAGTGCAGTGCACCCCCCCCCCCCCCCCCCCCCCCCCCTCACTGCACAGCACCCAGCAATCCGTGTCTGTTTTCCATTGTGCCGTACATATGCAGCTCGTATGCACTGCACTGAAATGTGGTGCAGAGTCGCTGATGTCACCACTCCGGTTGCCAGTTGCGGTTTTGAGGTTGAGTGTTTCTGAGCTTGGTGAGCAGCGCTGCCCGCTGTGGGCTGCCTGCTGTGGGCTGCCTGCCGCCTGCTGCAGATGCCTCTCCCCAATTTCCCAATAAGTCTGGTCTAACATCTTGACTCTGTAGGTGGTGGTGGGGGTTTATGTTGATAGCTCCCTGCTTCTCCAGTCAGTGAGCAATACCAACTACCCAGAAAACTCTGTCATGAATTCATGAACTCACAGAGCTGAAGTCAGAAAAGCAGAGTTTGAACAATGTTGTTATCTGTAGCTTAAACATATTGTATGCATGGAAACTAAACTGAATGTCTGCTCTGTCAGAATTGCTTTGAAATGTGTCTCTGTCTCCTGAGAGTGTGTTTGCATGTCCTCCCATGTGATTGGTTCAGATTTAATACATCTATGCTATAACATGTAGAAAACTCGTCAATGTCCTCACTCTCTATTGCTACAGCTCCTTTTTTCAGCCTCTGTCTGAAATAATTGGTTTTAGCTCCTGTCTCTGATAGAGCCTGCTGTCCCACTTTGTTGTGATTGGTCAACACAGCTGTTGTTCTTTACCTGGCTTTGTTAGAGGGCGTGTCAGAATACCTACTGGCCGTGGATTATGCAAATATATACAAATATGAAACAGTCAGACTTTCTACTTATTTGTCAAAAAAGTCAAACATTTGGTTTTGTTCTATTTATATTCACTCATCTGGCAAATGGTTTTATCCAAAGCAACTGTAAACTGAAGGGCAACATTAAAGCCGCAAGTAAAGTACAGCAGGTGAGCTTGAAGTAAGTACTGAGTGCTAAAGCCGATCATTAAGTCAAAGTGCAGGAGATCAGGTAAAGAAGCGCAACCAAATGGTAGCACAATAAGTGCTAGTTAGGCATGTTAGGGAGTGAGAGGTGTTAGTGCTCTTGGAAGAGATGAGTCATCAAGAAGTAAAGAGGGACGCCCCTGCTTTGATAGCGCTGGGGAGCTTGTTGCACCATCTGGGAACCAGTAACCAGAACAATCTGGACTCTTCTTTATGTGCAGGGGTGTGCAGAGATGCCTCGGAGGAAAACAGTTGCAGAGAAGGAGCATAAACCAGCAGGACTTTCAACGTGAAAGTAGATAGGTGCAGACCCAGATGTGGCTCTGTAGAATGTGGGTAACCAGTGGAGGACGATGAACAGTAGACACATGGAAGACCAGATGCAGTGCCACATTGTGGACCTCTGATTTTTCTATTTGATCACATTCAAATATTTTTACAGTAGCCTTTATTGGAATAGCTCCTCTATTATATTTCCAACGTATCATTAGTCCCTATTTGATGGTCTCAGTTGTTTTCGTGGCCTTTTTCCATATTGTTAGGAATTAAATGAAAATACCTGGTTTATGTTATCGTTTAGACCTATTTATATATTTAGACCTATTACCCTTTTTATATATTATAGAATATTATATCCAAATCACTGAAATTCCTTAAAAGAAAAAGATCACATCGACGCAACATCCTGAGCGTTAGCTACAGAGAATGCCATATAATTATGCCCAATCACTGTATATATGCTGTATTGTATGAGTTACCTCTGCTGTGAATTTCACATCAAAGGCTGCTGTGGAGAGAGGTTGCTACAGTAGCTTTAAATAGATCAGCAGGTAATGGGCTTTGGAAGGCTGTAATTGCAGCGACTGAGGCCTCCTTTTAAAGCTTGGCATGGGCCAGACAGATTACCATCAGGGGTCCACGGTGCCACCTGGCAAAAACCACCCTCTCTTTGATTGGTCTAATTTACGGCCACAGGAGCGGGCTCACAGGCTTTTGTCTCAACAATCGTTTTGGGTTGCGCTCTAACAAATAACTGGTGATGATTTAACTCTCTTCTGAACAACAAAGAAAAGAAAGAAACCTTGCCAAGCCTTTTGAAAACAGCCGAGGTTGTGAAACCACTTTCAGATGTATTCTTTTTAACGTCACCTTCATGGCTTGCTTTCCAACACAATGCCAAAGAATGGTTTTATGCAGCTTCTCGCCTGTCTGGCTGGTTTAAAAAGTTACAGAAAGAATGTGCTAAACTTGGCTCGACTATAATAACTGCGCATTTGTGGGCCTTGTGGACCAAAATTGTCCATTTCCCATCAGAATCCCTCTGCAGACCTATAATTAGGATTATTTTAGGAACACCGAGAGTATCCAGTGGTCACTGCATGATCAGGATCTATCTGGCAGAACCACAGGAGCTGCCCTGAACCCAAACAATTGCACCACAGTGTAAACCTAAACAAAAAACTGATTCTCTGTTACATTCCTCTATTCCTCGAATTAAATTGCGACTCAACAGCAGGAAACCATTGTCAACATTTGGGGCATTGTTGGGCGGTAATTGCGAACATGTGCTCCTTGTTTACTGCTCGGTAACACTGTTGTCTTTTGTCTGTAACAAAACGTCTGAAAATATAATTGAGCTGAACCTACCACAAGCTAAGAGAATAGACTGAGAAGGAGTGAGCTCACTACATTTTATCCCAACATTGGTTATCTAATCAACTCAGTGTCTTCCTCCGGAGAGTTTGTATTTGTCTAGGCTGTGGTCCCACCGCCACTGGTCAGCAACTAGCTGAAACAGCAGAGTTTGGGAAAAAGCTGTAATATTCTTGGCAATTACAAACACTAAGGTACAGAATCTTCTCAAATGTTTTTTCTAAGCATTTTCCCAAGTAACACAGCCGTGATCAAACCGATTCCAACGAAGCAAATCCCTAAACAGCTGGGTTTGACAGGGTAAAGTGCCTACCGTAACACAGGACAGATGTGGACGGGGCCCGACTCTATGAGGTCTGAGCCTCCCCAGCAGTATCACACCACCCAGAGGCATCTGCTCAGGAGATCTGAGGGGCCGACCGGGGATTTTTTTTTGTGTTCTGGTCCGGCTGTGGATTGTGGTTATTGTTTTAAGGTAAGAGATCTGTGGGGAAGAGGGCACGCAGGCCACTCTCAACACATGGGGATCATGTAAAGCCCCCTCACCTCTGAACCGATGGTGTGAACAGCTGCCTAGTATTGATATAGAGATTCACTTTGATCCACCTTGATCTGCATTCAAGCAGACAGCTGTGTTCATATCATGTCGGGGAGTTACTTTTGGAAATTGCACGCTGTGCATTCGACCTCTTTTCGTTATCTACCTGTATAAATGAAATATTCTCCCAGCAGGGCCGGATTAAGCCCCTAGTGGGCCAGGTGGCAAAAAGTGACCTGTGGGCTGCTACTGAACCCCCACATGTTCTCTAACTAAAATAAAAACAGAAGAAATGTGAGTCAGATCTTTAGTAAATAGGGACGTCATACATTCTGATTCTATTTTAAATAACATGATGTTATATAACAGCTAATTTATCAGTTGTATGTCATAATAACATATAAACTTATAAAGGTTGTAACATCTTAAAGTTGCTATAATCAGTATATTTCAATCAATGAATCATAGGACATCATAAAAAAAAAGAATGTGATAATGAGAACAAGATCTTTTGCAGCGAAGAACCTACCTAGAATTTCCGTTCTTCCATTGGTTTTCTGGAGCTTTCTAGTGATTTTCAGCTCTTTCAGCTCTTTACCGGTCCGGACCACAAGTTTCCTGTTGTTGTTCACTCTCACCAATCTCTTAAGCTGCTTTCAGACATGAATTCCTCCGAATTTTCTCTGGAGGAGGTGCATGTGTGAACACTAATGTCTGCCGACTTTCCTCGACTGGCCTCCTGCTATAACGTCCGTAGAAATCCAGGAGAAGTCTATGTGTGAACACAGCAGGGGATCCCCCGCTGGATCTCTTGTGTGTGTGTGTGAGTGGTTGTGTGTGTGTGTGTATGTGTGTGTGTGTGTGGGGGGGGGGGGGGTAGATGACAGACGCAAAAATATAACAGAACCTCCATCTTTGTTGTGTATGTGTGAAAGGCAAACAGCAAGGAAAGTCCTGATCCAATTTTCTGGATTTTACCCGCAGGTCATGTCTGAAAACAGCTGCAGTGTTGTACCTGGCCCCAGTGGGCACTGGCAGCTGATTCCACTAGTCCCATGTTTGAGACCCTGTGCTGCAAACGATTGTGAGGAATTGCTAGTAAGCAAGTAAACAGCAAGGTTAAAATGGTGTCTAAAAGTAATAGAAAAACCCATTGAAAAAATGTTTAGAACCTGAATCATGTCTTGTATGAATTAAACTGTATCTATTTACTCTATTCTATCAATAGTTGTTAAAGATGTATTTAAAAGAACACACATAGAACATGAAAGCTGTTGTAAGTGGTTCTAAACAATGACCTTTATATCTACAGTGAGAGAGTGTTAAACATGGTTAAGAAAAAGCTGATTAAATGTTGTGGCTGCAGGTGGAGAGAAAGTATAATCTCATGAACTCAAGGTACTGTACGTCAAGGATTTACTTTCTTTTCTCAAGAAATCCTACCAACAGAAACCCAGTGAGAGAGAGGCTGTCCTCGCACGGCTTGGGGGAAAAGAGACTGCGTTGCACTGAGGAAGCAGTTTGCATCAATACAGTCCTTGCAGTTAATTGATTGTTTCAGTGGTACTCAGATATTTAGCCCAAGACTGCAAAAAACCCTGAGCCATCTGGCTGCGGACCTCATCAGCTTCTCCTCATTGCTTCGCTAAGATTTCACTTAATCTGGTTTAAGCTTCTTGTTTAAAAGCAGGGAAATAATTGGTGGGAGTGAAACCATTGAAGTAATGATACAGCCATTCTCTCCTCAGGCTAATTGGTAAATTAAATTAATCCGCTTTCCATTCGGCTGTTGCAAGTCTGACATTTTTCTAAAAGAGCCTTCAAGGTCACTGGACCCATTTTTGTGACGACCTCTCAATTTCACTTCACGACCAAGCCTTTTGCCGACGGAACCAGAATCAGATTCAGAATCAGAAAGTATTTATTGCCAAGTAGGTTTACACCTACCTGGAATTTGCTTTGGTATATAGGTGCATACAATGAACATAAAACATGAAAACACAATAAGTACTACACATAAGAAAAAAAGAAAAAAAGATATAAAAGATATAAAAAGTGAAGTTAAAAGTAAAATGCAAAGATGCAAGTTGATCAGCAATTTTATGTTTTGCTCAAAGGCGAAATAGGATGGACGCATCAGATCAAACCTGTGACCTCCAGAGGACTCATAAAGCGCAGGGTACTTGCCTGCTGCTTCATCTGTGACACGTCACATTGTTTGAATGCAAAAGTATGTCCTCCATTATCAGAATTAGATAAGATAAAGATGCTTGGTGCAGGCAGGGCATGAGGTGCCCGCCGGCCAGATATTTGACCTCTGTTTGGTATATGAGTCATGCAGATAAATGCTTTCATGCAGACATTGTAGCTAATTTGATATGTCCAGGTCGGGCCTGCTCATGCCAGAGATGACATCAGGACACACTGCGGAGGGGACGATACACGGGGAAAAGTCTGTGTGAGTGATGGCTGTCATCTTCTGTGCTGTCACCGACGAAATATCAGGGGTTTGCTGATCCAGTCCACATTAACCATCTGCAGCCATGGATCCCGAGTCCCACAGCAGAACACGGCCCTTCTTCAATCATTATGTTTGATTAATTTCACCACACGCATCATCCTGATGACAGATCTGCTCGGAGCATGTGCACCGAGATGCATCATTCTGGGAGAAGCGCTTGCCAGACTTCGTTGACTACCCAGTGAATCACTCTGTGTGTGTTTGTGTGTGTGTCCATTTTGTCATCCCTGTGTCTTGTTTGTACTTCTCCTTACTCTTCTAAGTGTCACTAGGTTGTTATACAGCAAAATGCACAATCCCAGTAACACACACACTCACACACACACGGTCAAGTAATACAGGCTGTCCGTAGTTTCTCATGGGGTCTGAGTGGAGTGCAGCAGACATGCAGCAGACAGCCCCAGTGAGCCAGACGTGGAAAAGAGAGGGACGGAGGATGGAAGAGCCCCAGGGGGGAAAATACAGGCTTATAGTGTAGACAGTGCAGTGTTTCTAATCTGCAAAAAAGTTCACTGTATTGTGTAATTACCACACAAGTCTATTATTTCAGGGTAAGTGGTGGATGATATGAGGGGGGGACGGAAAACTGTCTCACATTATGACAAACACATTTTCTTGCGTAACTGTTCTGGTGTCTATCCGAGCAGAAAACAGATCTTTTTATTTTTTTATTTTAATTTAATAGTGAGATTAAATCGGAATTCATTTTAAATGATAAAATGTGTTTTTGAGACTGTGGCTACATCCACACCACTACGTTTAAAAACAAGTCAACTCTGCAATTGATATGCCTGGCGTCACCACTGCTCCGTAGCTTTAGAGGCCCTAACCCTAAGTCCGGGGCAGAACGGAGATGTTTGGAAACAATCACGTACACACTCACCACCATTTGCTGATTTTGCTATTTTCAGGGTCAAGACGTAGCCTTCGCTGATTTGTCAGGCACCTAATCACATGACCCCCCTTCCAGAAGTAAACAACCGGCATTAGCTTCAGCTACCAATGTAGGGTTGACATGTTGTAGATAATCAATTTCAAGCGTTGTTGACCCTTCTGTCTTTGCTAACAGCTGTTGCGCAGTTAAATTCTGCATCTCATGATACATCTGCTGACATGCGTAGGAGAGGAGCTGTACACCATCACACGCATGCCCAGTGTACACACATTTTCATGCATGTTAATATGGACATGGATTAAAACTGACAAGGAGCCAAAATGCTTTTGCGGACAGATTGTTGTAGTGCCATACGGGTTACAAAGAAAAACATAGTTGTATGGATGTAGCCTGAGTCACATCATATAATCTGCAGAACACGCTGAACAGCTCATTAGAACCATTATCTACCAAAGAAGTTGTTTATATTAGATAGTTTTTGTGCTCCCCGACTGCACAGCTAATTGGGCGAGTAGGAGTAGAGAGGCCTTCAGACATGGGAATGGTTACAATTAAATGCTGTAAATTTAGCCTTTTTACAAAGATATTTTAAGAGATTTATTTATTTATTTATTTTGCATTTAGTACATCGTTTAATTTCCTCTCTGTGTCAGGGAGGAGGCGGAAATCCAAAAGCGAATGAACATGGACAAACTACTTAAATGGAGCAGGTTTCATGAGAGGTGAGTGAAAAACATGATCCACTGTAAGTGCTGGGTGGATGACGCAACTCCTACACTGACCAGTACCAGGCACCCATCTCTTCCCATCAACCCCCAGTTCTGCCTCCTCCTCCCCCTTCTTAGCCCATACACCCCAGCAGGGGGGTGATGATGAGCATGCTGGACCACTGGCAGGTGGTGAGATAACTCACATCTGGAGACACAAACAGGGGTCTCTCCGCTCAGCTTTTCAAGCCCTGAGCGGAAAGTGTGGCCATTCGGCAGCCATCTTCTCAACGGCCCCCTGGGGGATGTTGTCTAGGGCTGAGGGGACCAGGACTCTTATGTAAACGAGTGAGATAGCTGATCACCAGGAAATAAAAATCACCTGGCAAATTGTTGAAAACTGCTGAAAGGAGAACATTTTTGCATTTTTCCTTTTTTCTTTCCTCGAGTGTCCTATATAGGTTCTTTGTACATGAAATAGCTCTGCAAACATAAAGAGTCCAAATTCCACAGTGACGTAAGCTCCTCCTCCTCACAGAGAACAACTCCTCAGTATTCCAGCCCACACTTCTGCACCATTGTGATGTCATATTATATTAAGATGAACCACAAACCTAACAGGTAGTCTGGCACGCCCCCTAACAAAGCCAGGTAAATTGAGAGCAGAGATTCAGTATAGTTATTTGTGAGTGTGTTAAAAACGCATCTTCTCCCCTCACAGATTATACTTAAAATCGTACTTTGCAAAAACACAATTTGCTTTTTTTTTACGTCTTTGTACTTGCTAAATATCAAATCCACATCAACAAATCCAAATTTTTGTTCCAAACCCTTTTTTTTCTGTTTTGAGAAAGAACTAACTGAACGTGGGGATGCCATAATGCTCTGCAGCTACGAGGCCTGCGTTTGTTGTTTTTGTCCCTCTCTCACTGTACCGCTGGGGATAATGTTGTTGTGGTTGACTGTTGTACGTCTTTCTGTGTCCTACTTCTCCGGCACTGTACTGTGTTCAATTATGTACAGAAAAATGTTTTCCATTGGGTTGTTTTATAGCGGACGACTGGCTTATTAGGGGGAGGGTCGGGATACGTGTCACACAACCGCCGTCCTTGGCCTTGCTGACTTATCCAATCGGGAATCTTTAAGTGTTTTTTCACTCTCTCATAACGTCTCCGAGTGGAGTCAATTAGACTCTGGTGAGAGGACAAAAAGCCGTAACTTGAGTCAGCTGTAAACCTTACACTCTCCTTTTAAACTCTCATACGCTCAACATAAGTCTACTACACTCAGCCGCCGCTTATTCATTGTTCAGTGAGAGAGCAGAGGAGTTAACAAGAGGCAGAGAGGGAACATTGAAACTGACCACAACCACAGGATTGCAGAATGTCTGTAAAGTCTTCCCTACCAAAACTAAAGTGGAATTCCAAAATAGCCGAAGGTGATGTTTATCCAGCTAAAACCTGCAAACTTTTCAGGCCGGTTGCCTTTTTACAAGCTCATGCAAACGTTATGATTTACTCTCATGTGCATGCCACGGAGTCTCCGTTATCACTCACTCTCACACTTCAGCGTGCCATCCGACGCACGCAATGTCATCCGCCCTTCCCTGAAGAGACATTAGCAGAGTGATTCGCTCTGTGGGGGCCAACAGGCGTGTGAGATGGATGAGCGACAAAGGTTGATGGAGACGCACACACACACACACAGACACACACAAACACACGGAATACACGTGGTTGGGATTCCTCAGCATGTTCCCTTCCTACTTTGACATGTTGGTCAGGGATAAGGAACTCTCCTCCTCCACCCTGAGGACTCACAGCGGCCACTGTTAGCTTTTCAACCGAACCCTTCCAGTGACTAATTATAGTGTCAGCCTATCTGCACTGGTTCCTACACCCAGCTGTTCCACATACTCCCTGGCCGAAGATCCAAAGAAAAACTTTACTCTTCCTGGATAAGGATTTAAGAAACTCACTTCTTGCTTTATTTTAATGGATGTGTGCTGTAGAAGTGCAGTCGGAGCCAACGGCATGAAAAGCGCTTTTGATAATGTTACATAAGTCCCACTGCACTTCCAAAAAATGCTTACCTGTGTGTCCTGCTGCAACTGATACCACTTGGACGGCATCCTTGGCAAGTGCTGCCTGATCTGAAATTTGAGAGAAGCTGAGCCAAAGAGAGAAAACTCGTGTTATGGACAGAGACACAGGCAGAAACACAAGGAGATGCAGAAGGGCGAGAGGGAGAGGTGTGTCACCAGTGTGTCAAAATAAATCCCTGAACATTAAATCACTTTGGGGTCGAAGGAAATATGACACAGTGTTGTTTCTGCTGAGCTCCGGTGCAAGTGCTCCAGAGAGGTAACAGACCGAGCGTCGGAGTTGAGCCAAAGGACTGAGAGTGTTTGTTGTTTTTCAGCGGGCTGATCCAGAGTGGAATCTAACCTCTCTGTGCTGTTCTGTTCTGCGCTACAGTGGAGGTCTGCGGCGAGGAGTCGGGCAAGGATGGAGCTGGAGAGGCTCCATCCGCAACTCTCAAGGGCCCGTCCCAGCCTCATTATTTCTGCCGCGGCGCTGCATGTTGTGGGACGGAGGTGGGGACGGTATCGTCTGTGTCAGATTTATAATTCATGCGTTTGGCTGACTGCTCGTCTCCAGCAGTTTGAGTGCATGTAAACAATGTGACGGGGGACAGGAGGAAAACCCGGGGGGGGGGGGGGGGGGAAATCTGGATGTGCAGCGAGCCCCGCCCGATGGGGCCTGCTTCCAATCAGCAACATGTAGCTACCGACGTGTAGCGTGTACGCGCACGTTGCTCCACACGTTCCACCGACTTCCAGCAACTCATTTATTAGCATTATCAGCGACTGCCCAGTTCACTGCGAGGCCATTGACGCAGAGTGAAGGCAGCGAGCTGGGTCAATCACAGTGCATCACACTGGATCATTCTCCCAGAGTTCACTCTGAGCCATAACACCGAGGCTCCTGCATACAGATGGAGCTGTGTGGTGAACCGCTGCCCAAACTTCTCTTGCCTCAAGGTGAACTCCTCACTTGTTTTAAGCTACATGCGGTATAATCTATGCACACACTAACTGGGCGACATGAAATCTGCATTAAAATATGTCTATTCAGCTCTACGGTAAAATGCAGAGGCACTTCAGCCGCCCCCCCACGCACACTTTGATAAACATGATGTATTAAACAGAACCTGCAGTGCCACAGGTCATTAATTGAACAAATTAACAATTAGCACGTGTGGCCAAGTCAACATACTTGACACAGCCACTTTAATATAAATGACTCTTTACGCATTAAGGGGACGCGGCGCTCTCATTAGTATGCAAATGTATGCATCTAGGTGCTCCAGTAGCTAATCAGTTCATCCGCTCCATAGGGGGAACATGTACTGTCTGTATAAAGCTGTTTCTAATGTAATGCTCTGCAGATGCACAGAGGGGGATAGCACCGTCATTACATAATGAACCCCCGCGGAGGGAAATAATAGAAATGTGGGCTTTGATGACTGACGCAGGGCAAGTGCACAAATTTACTGACATCATTAAATGCAGCACAGTGTGAATGTGTATCAGCTGTGTATGTATGTCCAATGTTTATCTAAGTATTCACTATTAAAGGAACAGCTACTTACTTGATGTGTAGACTATTGCTATATTTCATGGTTCTATATAAATCCCTTTTATGATTTCCTCATGTAAATCAGTTTTAGTCTTCTATATGGATCACTGCACCGTATTTACTCATAAAAAATGTTGTGTTCTCTTGCCTGTTATTTTTATATTGTGTACCAGTTTAAGTCTTAAGCCTATAGTCTAAGTTTAAGACGTTGCTCTGTAAATATGTCACTGCCATACTCTGTGAAAACTCTCCAATCATTTGAATGTGAAACAAGGGGAGACTCATTAATATAAAGATGCGTTTCTGGTCACAAATGAAAGTACATCTCACAGTTGTGAGATGTATTATGTATTATGAGCAGCTGAAAAGTGTTTTGCTCACTGAAAATCCTTTTAGTTACTTAATTACATCGATGTGTTACTCCAGCTCGACTTCCTGGATCATACCTGAAACAACATTAATGCAGAGCACATTTGATAAAATCCACAGAGCATTGGCTGACCTCAAACTGTTTAAATCTCCTCCTCGCTGCAGTGATGTACAGATTTACACCATGACATCACTTTTTGGCAGTAGTTCAATACATAGTTTCGAGGATTGAACTTTTTACAGCCAGCTCATCAAAATGAGTCGACAAGTCGGTTGGTTGTTGCATGTTAAGTTGTACGAATCAATATTCCAACAGCTGAGTTTTGCGGGATTCTGGTACAAAATAGTCAAAAATACTTCTGTTTGCAATTTCTGTTTGCATAGCAACTAAATATATCACAAATTCATTGTCAGGATGTAGTTTTCTAGTTTGTTTGTTATGTCCCCGGTATCATACGTATTCTTGTGTCCTTGGGGAGGACAGGGGAGGACTTCTGACTTCAGGACACACAAATCTTATCTTGTCTTCTTCCCACTCAGTAATAATATACGGATCTGGAAGTCTGTTACCGTTAGTCAAGACCTTTGTAAAAAAAAATTGACTGCTACCTAGCAGTCACAATTTTTTTAACTTATCGCCATATTTGCATTTCAGAAAAGTGCTAGCAGCTTACATATACTGTACATCATCATTGTTTACACACTGTAAAAGTGTCTATAGCTTGTCAACATGCAGTAGAACAGATGTAAAAACTCAGCTTACGCCTGAAGCAAGGTTCCCTCTAATTAGCGAAACGTAAAAAATGCAGCATTCCACAAACATATTAAAGATAACACTATCAACAACTGCTTGGTTCTGCAAAACATCAAAAACAGCTTTATCTTGTTGTTCCCCTTCTCTTATTGTGGTGCTTTAATTCCAGCCTGCAGAAGACTGCTTTATTGCAACAATGAGTGAAATATATATTCATTGCTTTAAACATCTCGGCCTTTCCATTTAGCTCATTTCAGTTGCCAACCTCCTCAGATCCAGTGACATGTTTGCTGCTAAGAGCGCAAATGAAGCAGCGCAGGTTTACAGCGCGGTCACGCCACAGGGCAGATCTGGGGCTGCCTGGCGCTGCCTGTTCTGCTCTGAGGTTTGAATGCACACAACCTGTGATCTGGAGCCAGCGACCAACTATCCAACCAGCCACCTCCTCCACCTCCCTCATCCTCTGTAAACAGGGGTAATCTGCAGTCCAGCTGCAGCTCAGGGACAGTGGTGGGAGTCAGGGACACGAGGCACCCATGAAGGCCAATGCTATGGGAGATGGGATCATGTCGACTGTGGCTAATAACTCAATGGATTTCTTCTTGTTCTCCATCTTTACAAAGTGATGTTTAATATATCACATACATGCCGTCGTCCAACAGGAGCTGGCGGTTAGAGGCAGCGCCTGCTTTACAGGAGGCTCCACAGCCATCATTGTTTAACAGAAGAAGAATAGACCCCCGTACACATCAGGGTGCTTCCCCACATGTAATACATTACAGCATTCCACATTCATTTGCCCCCTTTTGTCGTCCAAGAAAGACCCGAAAGAACTGACTAGACTAGTGCCATAAAATCTGCAGCCGGGAGGACCACCAACGTAGTGGGAACGCGTTTAATGGCCGCTCTCTGCCGCTCCCCCCGCCCTTCCCCAGTTAGTGGGTAATACAGGGTTTTACCGTCCAGCCGCAGCAACCTCGCTGATGTCGGCGGAAATGAGACAAGCTAAAGGACAACTATGAAAATATTGATCCAAGTGGTGCGGTGTAAAACTTGGCGGCGGCGAGGTAGATTTTCTGATAACGCTGCTTCCTGGAGAGTAAATGAGATGTTTGTGTTCGTGTGGGGCCGTGACGACTGCTTGTACACCTGCAGGTTGAACAGTGGACTGACCCACCATTACAGATACTTGATGCTGTTACAAACAGCTGTTGGTTTGAGATTGTATTTCCATTGGCCAGATGTAGATTCATCAATTGAAAGGATCTTGTAGTCGCCTGTTGACACAGATTAGCAACAATAACATGAAACTATCTTTGCCATCACTTTTGCTCTGTAGTGATCACAAAGTCCTCAAGAGACTTTTCTTTGAATTTATCTTTGGTTTTAGAATTTGAGGAGCAGTTTATATTCCAAAACTTAAAGCTGCACGGATAAAAATGTGTATTATAATATAATAATAAACTGCGGTATGCTAAAAGTATACATAATGAAAAATCCACAAAGATATATCACCGGTTTAAGCACCTTTAACTCATTGTATTGGATTTATAGTGGGTAACCTTGCTTTGCTGATAATAATAATCCTGATCTCTATATTAAATGTGGCCTGGACAAAGGCACATTATTCATTGCCTTTGTAGCTGCCCTCAAATTAAGGGATTCTGTGAAAGGGTAAAACAAACTATATCTGATATTATTTCTATTGCCTGCTCTGCCCCTGGGCATTTGGCCTTGGACTCCCTCCACCTGAGCTAAGACTGTCTGGTGCCAATAAAAAGATCATTTTATTGCTCACTTCAGGCTTAACATTGTGTTGCAGCTGCACGAGAGAGCACTGAGGCACCGACAGTTTGCCATCGGTTTAAAAGTCTCTCCAGCTTAAATCTAACTTATGCCACTAAGGGAAAAAGTTTTTAAAATATCTCAATAATCAACCATCTGGATGTTTGCTCAGCACTTGACAACATACAATTACATAATATATCACTATATAAAGATATAAAGATAATATAGTGTAACCGAGCATATACTCATGTGGAATAGGGTTTTTAATGAATGGGTTGCTGTGTTTTCAATAAATGCTCCAAAAGTTCTGTTTCTGCAGTTGAATTATTTGGGAAATATGGAAAAATTCACCAGAAAATGTTCGAAAGTGTTTAGTGGGCTCTGCAGGAATGTGATGGTGCTGTGGGTTGGGTGTTGTTCACTGGATGAACATTGCATTGTGTATTTCGATTTGAGGCTGGAGCGACTGTAACGGAACCCAGTTTCCCTCCGGGGATCAATGAAGTACCTCTGATTTTGATCAATTCACTCCTTCCCTGGGTGAGCTCTCTCCCTCCCCAGACTTTGTTCCCACACATTCATCCTCCTCATGGGTTCATTCTCCACGTCCAGATGTCCGAGCCACCTCTTTATTTGCAGGCGTTACTGTGACTTCAGCAGCATCCTCGCTCGCTCTGGACAGCGTCTTTGGTTTGGAGACACACCCATCCCGTCTCCGTGAGATCCCAGAGTGGCATTCCACATTCCAGGAGATAATGGCATGGGAAAGCTGATAGCATGTCTCAGTGACAGCACTCCAAAACAAACATGATAACACACTATAAATACGAGACTTCAAGACAGCTTGACTCCATCGATGATCTGTTTCTTGACTTTGAGCGCTTCCCTGACAGCCTCTCTGAAGGAGTACAGTCACAAACGGCATCCTTCAAAATTAGAGCACAAGCTTTTTAAGTTAACACCCACATGCTGATTGTTTAAAGAGCAGAGACATTCCGTTTGTCATGTCAGTTTAATAAGCTAACATGGAGGTCAGAGGAAGGAGTGTGTTGCTTTGGGCCGATGCAGTAACCACCTCTCTTGGAACACACCTCCACAAACTACTCGCAAGCAGAAAAACTTCAAGGAGTTCAAATCAGGAGACGAGTCCAAGTTGGCAGCAGTAAACACAAGAGCCAGTGGCCACGTGATGAAAAGAGCATTTCCGCGGATAAAGTGCCAGTCCCTGACAGGCCCCTCCCTTTCTCAGTGAGTTGTTGTTGCTCCTTATTTGGGGGGAAAACTGCCTCAGCTGTGATCTGCAGCTCCACCGACTTATGAAATGAAGGGAGTTTGTTGTCCTAGAGGTGGAGAGAAAATTACACTAATAAATTGCTCTGGGACAAACAGAATGGAGGCTCGTCTCGAACGCTGCCGCTCGTGCATGCTAGAGTAAACTGTAAAGAGCCTCTAAGCGCAGCAATCTGAGGAGCAATCTTTTGTCTAGCCTAAAAACACCCTGAGCATCTGTGTGTCTAACAAGCAGCCGGGGAGTACACACTGTGAATAGGGCTCTGTTGTGTCTCTGTGGGGGTTGGATGAAGGTCAAATGGTAGAGAAGGTAGAGGTCGGGGGTTAATCTCGGAGGAGCGGGCAGTCACTTTCATGGGTCAGCACTCCGAGGCTCTCCAGGCCACCGGGGTGATGGTGGAGGGGAAGGACTCGGAGGGATCAGGGTCATCGGTTTAAGAGTTTGTGCAATAATGCATTTTACGCTAATCTGGGCATTAGGGAAAACAAACAAATGGGAGCTTCTGAGAGAAATCCGCCTATTGTACGTTTCTCTGTTGTACATGGAAATCAAATGAAATTTCTTTCTTAGTGAAGATAAGATCAAAATAAGTGGACACAGGTTTCAGTCCCGGACTGGCAGCAGACTACACCAGACTGAAACCTCTCATCATGTATGAAGCTAAAGACAGACCACTGTCTGTGGGAAGGTATGATTAAAACATGATTACACAGAGCAGGTAGACTAGCCCCTCCCCACTCCTGCAAACACACAGCAGCCCCTGCCTCCACACACATACACACCCACGCCCTCTTTGACTGGTGTGACTTCACAGATTGCTCACACATGCTCCTGGCTCCTGGCTGCCTGCCACCCGCTTCTTGCGCTCTTACCCCGGCGCAGGAAGCCCAGCAGGCAGGCGAGTGGAGCGCTGCAGTGACGGTCTGGTGAGACAGCAGAGCACGGATCAGCAGACCCGGTCTGGACTGAACCGGTGGAGTTCATGCTGGGTAACTCTGATCGCCTGCCTGCTCACGGCCGAGCACTTCTTCAACTTCAGTTCAAGGCCTGAAACGGGTCACGGGTCAGATTCTGGATGGGCGCCACGTGGCGAGATGAATGGTGCGGTTCAGTGAGCTGGGTGTCTAAGACTACATTTCTGATTTGGGGTATGTTAGTTTTAGAAGCGCCTAGAGATGTTTGACTGTTTAAGTCCCTTGTTCCCCAAACAACACGCTTCCATGAAATCCTGCTATTTTCTCCTGGGTCGGCTCGACCCCTGGTTTCTATCCATGTGTTCATTCACTACTGGTTAAACGCACACTTGACTGTTAAAGGTATAAAAAATAAAATATATATTTATATCCCTGAGAATAATACTTCTTTAATGGCGAGAAGTAAACATACTTATGTATAGTTAGATTTTTTTCAAGCCTTTGTTTAATTTACAAAACAACACAGTTATTTTGGAAAATGTCAGCAAACCAGCTAGCTCCAGGCGGACATAAATCATGCAGCAAAATAAATTGATGAACAGTAAGATATGATATGAAAGTATAGGCCAGACTGCAAATAAGTATTAGCTTTAGCTATATCTTATGCAATGTACTTACATGGCTTAATGTTTACATTTACATATTTTATACAAAAATACAATTTAAAGCTGCACAAATTAGAATTTGTAAATTGGATAAAATCAAGTGACAAGTGCTGGTGTTTACCCCTAACTTACCGAGAATTCTCCCGAATGTGGATGGTGAACCAAATGGAGCTTTAGCAGCTTTAGGAGTCAGATTTTTGTTGGTGAGTTGGTGGAGACCAAAATGAAAGAAGGGTGAATATTGGACTTCTAAATGAATTCTAATGTGTTAAAAAGCATTCTGAACATGTTAATTATGTCAGTACGTATGTATCATAGACTGTATATAAAGATAGATGACATGACAGCTCCCCAAAAGTGAAGCCAAAGTGTCTCAATCATAACAATCATAAACCCCGCCTCCTCCATATTAGTAAATGGGACATGGACCAAACCCATGATTGCTAATGCGCAAAATCTGTCTCTAAATGTGGTAGGAGGCAGCATTTGTATCTGTAACATTTTAGCTCTAAATCTGGATAGTGGGAGGAAGTTGAGATACATCTTCAATCTATATATACATTGTATGGTATATATGTAGAGTTGTATTTACAGCCTATTACACTGCCGACCAAATACAGGTCTATGGAACAGAGAGGTTCAAATGCATTTCTATGGCACTGTGTGCTATGAGGAAACACTTCTCATTTCAGGTTATGGTTAACGTCTTCTACAAGTGACACATGCATGTACCTGATGCAGGGTAACGGATGTTTTAGTGTCCGTGTTCAGAACCTTTCACTGAAGTCAACCAGTCTGACCCGACACTTTTAACCTAAAAAATAGAAAACCCAGTATCACCAGCAGCATCCACACCATCCTCCTCACTTCCTCCTCCAGTGACGTCTAATGTTGTTACTGATGGTGGCGGTTGGGAGGAAGACGGCAGTGTCACCTCTGTGTGTCTGAGTTCAGGGAGAGGACACAGACTCCCAGTGAGCCGCTGGCTGACCCAGACAACCCGCCACACAACTGCTAACCTCTCCTTCCTGAAGAGACTCTATTAAGTCAGCGTCTCCTCTATCCCTCTGTCTACCTGCTGTTGCTGTTAGCAGATTTCTTCAGCCTTTAACTGTTTTCTTCCTCGCTGTCATCTCACATCCCACTCTGTCCCCCGTGATCGTACGTGATGGAAACAAGAAACTGGTTCGTCATCACATTGCTCTGTGGGGGTTTCTTAAATCTCTGGATATCTGGATATTTCAAGGGCAGAAAAAAAGAAGCTACAGCTATTTCTTCCTTCCTTCCTTCCCACTTTCTCCGGCACACACCCTTGTTTTCATTTTCAGCACAGGGCGGAGAGCAGGAGTTGGCCAGACAGCATGGGTGGGTTTCATGTAACTGGAACTGGTGCAAAGGGCTCTGAGTCACACTCTCTTCAACTCCTGCTAATAGCTCGCTGCAGCAGATTCAAAGGTTTTTCTAGCCTAGCTGCACCCAGAGGAGGACCCCCCCCCCCCCCTATTTATAATATATACATCAGTCAGCCCTTTTTATAAATCAATTATATCTCAGAGCTTTTCTGAGATTATGACCTGGACAAACAGAAACTGGAGCAGGGCCTGAATGCAGACTGCACCTCATATGGTGCTGATTTGCACACAGTGAATTCCCTTTCTAACCGTTGAGCTGGCGTCCTGCCGTTCACTGAGAGAAGAAGAATGAGATGCTGGTCAATAGATTCCATATCAATTAATGCCTGAAAAGGAGGATTTCTCTCTCCGATTTTTCGAGAGAGCAAAACGAGCCGCGCATGTCTCTGAAGTCAGTTTCGAACAGATCTTCTCTGAACATCAATGTGGTGATTATTCAAGAGAATGGGAATTTTTCCTCTGTACTACAACAGTGAGAATCGGAGGGCTGAACATGCGCTCACAGTCTCCAAAATATCAAAGCATTAGCATAATTACTATTTCAAGTAGAAGGGACCCAACTGTTTCCCCACTCCTCTCGACAGTTTCTTGCGCGAAAAACATCAAAGCCCTTCTGTCGCTGTTCTTTTTATAACCCGACTCTTTCTTCAGCAGTTAGACAAAAGGAGCCGAAACCGAACCTAGGACGTGAGCTCAAAAACAGGCCGGGGCGGTGAAAAAAAAGGCCGAGCCGTGGGTCTGACATTTCTGTTAGATCCATCACACAAGTTAGTGATTGGGTTCCTCGTGGTTTGCAGATTCCCCCAGAGGAGGCCGAGTGAGCCGGACGGGGAATTGTTTAGTGGGATGCAGAAAATTTTGTCTTTTCCACTTTAGTCTTACGTAACGGCGGTCATTATTCATTCGGGACTGGGGAGCCTATTAAAAGGCATGACTCAGACGAGATTCAGGTCATCATGTGAGGGGTAATAAGCAAACATTTTCTGAACGAGTGAGGGGGATAGTGAGATAATGAGTCGAGGTTATCTGGGTTAAAGTAAATACAAGGCTACATGCACTATATTTTGGTTTGAAAACAATGTTTTCGAACTGATCAATCTCTTTCCACACAAGTGATTTGGCTCTCTCATCCCCGTCCATACTAACACGCCTGAATACACATACAGTTAGGTCCATAAATATTTGGACATTGACACAATTTTCATCCTTTTGGCTCTGTACACCACCATAATGGATTTTAAATGAAACAATCAAGATGTGCTTTAAATGCAGACTCTCAGCTTTAATTTGAGGGTATTTAAATCCAAATCAGGTGAACAGTGTAGGAATTACAACACATTTCATATGTGGCACCCCCCTTTTTAAGGGACCAAAAGTAATTGGACAATTGGCTGCTCAGCTGTTCCATGGCCAGGTGTGTGTTATTCCCTCGTTATTTCATTGACAAGGAGCAGTTAAAAGGTCTAGAGTTCATTTCAAGTGAAGTATTTGTGTTTGGAATCTGTTATTGTCAACTCTAATTATGAAGTCCAAAGAGCTGTCACTATCAGTGAAGCAAGCCATCATTAGGCTGAAAAATCAAAACAAACCTATCAGAGAGATAGCAAAAACTTTAGGTGTGGCCAAAATCAACTGTTTGGTACATTCTTAAAAAGAAAGAACGCACTGGTGAGCTCAGCAACACCAAAAGACCCGGAAGACCACGGAAAACATCTATGGTGGACGACAGAATAATGATTTCCCTGGTGAAGAAAAACCCCTTCACAACAGTTGGCCAGATCAAGAACACTCTCCAGGAGGTATTCGTTTCTGTGTCAAAGTCAACAATCAAGAGAAGACTTCACAAGAGCAAATACAGAGGGTTCAACACAAGATGTAAACCATTGGTGAGCCTCAAACCAGGAAGACCAGATTAGAGTTTGCCAAACGACATTTAAAAGAGCCTGTACAGTTCTGGAACAACATCCTATGGACAGATGAGACAAACATCAACTTGTACCAGAATGATGGGAAGAGAAGAGTATGGAGAAGGGAAGGAACTGCTCATGATCCAAAGCATACCATCTCATCAGTGAAGCATGGTAGAGGTAGTGTTATGGCGTGGGTATGTATGGCTGCCAATGGAACTGGTTCCCTTGTATTTATTGATGATGTGACTGCTGACAAAAGCAGTAGGATGAATTCTGAAGTGTTTCTGGAAATATTATCTGCTCATATTCAGCCAAATGCTTCAGAACTCATTGGACTGCGCTTCACAGTGCAGATGGACAATGACCCGAAGCATACTGCAAAAGCAACCAAAGAGTTTTTAAGGCAAAGAAGTGGAATGTTCTGCCATGCCCAAGTCAATCTCCTGACCTGAATCCAATTGAGCATGCATTTCACTTGCTGAAGACAAAACTGAAGGGAAAATGCCCCAAGAACAAGCAGGAACTGAAGACAGTTGCATTAGAGGCCTGGCAGAGCATCACCAGGGACGAAACCCATTGTATGGTGATGTCTATGGGTTCCAGACTTCAGGCTGTCATTGACTGCAAAGGATTTGCAACCAAGTATTAATTACATTTATGATTATGTTAGTTTGTCCAATTACTTTTGGTCCCTTAAAAAGGGAGGGCCACATATAAAATGTGTTGTAATTCCTACACCGTTCACCTGATTCAGATGTAAATATCCTCAAATTAAGTATGCACTTAACGCAAATCTTGATTGTTTCATTTCAAATCCAATGTGGTGGTGTACAGAGCCAAAATGAGGAAAATTGTGTCAATGTCCAAATATTTATGGTCACCTGATCGCTCACCTACACACATACAAGCAGTTGTATCATTGTAAAATGTACAAAGAATTTAACTGCACAACAGCTGTTAGCAAAGACAACAAGGTCAGCAACGCTTGTAAAGTCGTTTTCAGACATGACCTCCAGAGAATGTCAGCAGTTTTGAGTCGAGCCTTTCTCCAGAGTTTGACTTGACCACATATGAACAACAAGGCAGGAGATTCTCTGGTCAGACACCTGCACAACAACACAGAAATATCAACAAAAGCTCTCCTGACGTCTTCATCTGTGTCTTCTATGTGCATGGCACCGCTTTTTCATTGCGAAATATCTGTTTTCGTTTTTTTCTATTGCATTTTGGCATCTGTCGCATGTTAGAAATGTCATCAACAGGCCCACCCGCTCGTGTAGAATCCCATTAAAGATCAACTGTTGTTTTCTCACATCGGCTCACTTGGACTTTCCGTAGAGTTGTTACTAGGGGGCTGGCTGGAGAAACTCCAGAGAACATCTGGAGCCTCCCATTTAGCCATTCGCACATACAGCCCCTCCAGAGAATGTCAGGAGAGTCTCCGGAGCTCAGCGCATTTCTTGAAGCAGCTCAATTCATTATCCATATTGTTTTCTACACCGCCAGCCGAGGCTAATGGTCGGTGCTTTCTTCAGGAAGATTTGTTTCAGCGGTTCTAAGACTCTGGAGAAATGTGGAAACCGGGCCGAGTTGATGTGTTTTTAAAACCAAAAGGAAGTATTGCAGATGAGGCCATTCATTACACAGGAAGCAGAGAGGAGTGCAGTGTTAATCCCTCTCACCTTCTCATCGTTATCTCCCCATCCTGCTACTCTCACTCACGCTCTGCATTAAACACAAGCCTGAAAGAAAAAAGCGGAGTGCGAGCTGCATTCAATTTCATTCACAGAAAGCCATCGCCCCTCTTTTCCAATCTGATAATAATAATACCCCCCCTCTCTTTTTTTTTTTTTACTTAATTGCTTCTGGCCCCACGTCAGAGGCAAGAGTGGAAAATTCCACAGCGGTAAGATAACTTCACTCCTGAGCTGCCTTATTCCAAATCAAAGGCATGTGTGAAATTCCATGCCTGGGCTCTGACATCGGAGAGAAGAAGATGATGGAGAGGAGGGTGAGGATGTCAGCAGGAGAGGAGTCACAGGAAGACTCAGTCCAACACCACTTCTTCTTCTTCACTGCTGCTTTCCTGTCCCGTAAACTACCTCCTCTCGCACTTCTCCGCCTCCCCTCTCCTCCCCTCTCCTCCCCGGCCTGCGAGTTCCCGGAGAATAAAGGCATTATAGAGGCTCAAGCCCGGCTGCACATGCTCCAAATGCCTATTTAATCAAAAGAAAATAAACCTGGCCAAATTCACAGATTGGTGTCTGCATAAGTTAACCTGCCTCGCTGGTGGGAGAATTGAAACCTGCTGTTGGAGCGTGGAGGTTTCAGGCCAGTGTCTCTTTACCCCCACTCCTGCTACCTAAACACAGGAGAGGGAGGCACACCCTGCACGCAGAGGAAATAAGCCCAAATGAAAATATAGCTCTTTATTCACATTCTTAACCTTTACATTTTGGATTGAATGGCTTCTCGGAATAGTTGATTTGTCCCACATCCACGCATGTTGAAGGATCCTGAAATATGATAAGGAAAATAGCCTATTTGAAGTTTTCAATGCCCCTAAAATAATCAGATGTTTTTTCCTGCTGCAGCGGTGGAGCTTTGAGCGAGCTCCAACATTCAGAGACTAACTGCTCTCCGAGGACGCCTATCTGCCTCCACATCAGCTGGATTCGTACGAAGCCTCCATCCCTGACACAAAAGCGTTTGGGGGCTTTCTCGGCGAACCACAACACAGCTCTCGTTACAGAGCATACGAGGCTGGATTTTTGCGGGGAGTGGCCTCCGTCCAGGAAAAAAGCATCAGCATGCACGCTGCTCCAGCTCTTTGCCCCGCACCGCCTCTTCCTCTCTTTGCTCCGTTGTCCCAGACAGGGCTATCATGTTACCATAATGAATCCTTTTCAGAGGAAAGCCCCTGTCTCTCCCAGGCCCCCAGCCAGGCTCCGAATCCCCCACCGCAACCACCGCCAACTGGGTCCCTCTTCGTTTCTTTTTTCCAGCCTCTCCTTGTCAACTTCTGTTTCGTGAAGACCTGTAATGAACTCCGCCCAGCAAGCAGCGGACTTGCAGAACACCAACGTCAGCTTCCTCCAAACTCCCGGACAATGATGCGTATTTTCAGGGATCCCCCCCACCCCCCCATCCCCCCGGACATTGAGGTTGATTTGTTGTGCCTTATCAAAAGGACTAAAGCTACGAGGTATTCAACATGCCAAACCTAAACATAAAGCCGAGGATCGAAATGAGCAGTAATAGGCTTGTTAATAGGCTTTCCGGACATTAAAGCCCCAGGGAGCTCGACCCTCGTGACCTTTCTCTAGGTGACCTATTGACTTCACTTGAGGGGAGCATGCAAGGCGGCATCATGAATGAGATTGATCGCTACTATTGAACCCAGCAGCACGCGGAGGGAAATGCTCAAGAACAGCCATATTACAACCATATTTAATGGTTTTCAGCAGTAACGTGAAGACATAAAACGCCACTGCTGAGGGTAATGCTTCTGCACTAATCTGCTCTAGCTTTTTTTTTTTAAGTTGGCTATGCCATAAGAAATAATTCATTTTCGGAAAAACCTGTTATGAAGATTCAACAGCTCCTAATCCATCAGACAGGCAGGAAGCAATGTCACTGTCAGTGGCACCCACTGGCACTCCGGGGTACGTGTGCAATCACAAGGCTGACTGCAGCGACTCTCACTTCTCCTACAATGGATAAAAATATGGCTGCACTTACTGTCATTGGCTCCTTCCCCCACCATATGTACAGTAACTCAGAAAATTACTTTTTCATACCCACTTGTTTGTCGACAGCCATTCCAGGCGACGCAAGAGCAAAAGTCCCATTTGTCAAAGGTTGATGGGTTGTCTGAGTTATTATTCGGCTGCTCTGTCTCACCCTCCCACACACTTGCACACTGCATATGTTCCTAAAGAAGCCAGCTAGAGATCAGCTGAATGGGTGAATAAATAGAACAAAGTTTTCCGTGAACATATTTGTGATAAAACCCACGCTGTAACAAAATCATTCAATAAAATTTTAATTCTATAGCCCGTATTCACAGATCACAATTTGTCTGATAGGGCTGAACAAGGTGCGACATCCTCCGTCCTTAACCCTCAACTAGAGAAAAGAAAAACAATGTTTTTGTCTTTGAACATTTTACATGTTGGACTTGTTTAACTTTTTATATCTGTTATTTAGAATCCCCAGACATTCTTCTATCCATCTGGATAAAACAAAATTCCCTCTGTTGCATCATATGGCAGCTGGAGAGGCCGCTCTGTATAAATGAAACCTCATTTTAAAACCACTATGATTATCTGTATTTTTGTTTTTCAATATCAAGGTTACTTTGTGCTGTTTGACTTAACGATAAACCAGCATGAAAGTATGTTATTTCTAATTTCATTTGGTTTAAGGGAATACAGCAGCAAATGGGACTTTTTTCTATCATGGCAGTTGCAGTTAATACAACAGAGTTTCGGCCATAATGCAGTCAGAAAACATTTATTTTAAGGAACATTTCGTAACTTGAGAAAAAGTTTGTATTTTTGCAAAATAAAGTTGTAACTGAGATGAAAATTGCAATTATTACGATAGTAAAGTCATAATTTAGTTAGACACAGTCATAACTTAACAAGAACAAATAATAAAGCAGCCCTGCTCACTGGAGATCTTTTTTCTTGTAAAATTATTAGGTCTTTGCTCTAATATTACAACTTTATATTTGTTAAAATCGCGGATTTCTGCTCCCGAATGTATGACTTTATTTCTCCTAATATTATGACTAAATTCTTGAAATAGGACTTATGGTCTGTAACTTTTGTTAAATTAGCTTCTGGGTTTGTCAATGATCATCAAGGATTTGCCTTTCAGAGATATCCTCTATATTTGCTGTCAGATGTTATGATAAATGATATTTCTAAGGGGTAAATACCTATTTGTAATGTGATAGTTCTTAACTTCCTTCCGCTCATTGTTTTGGTTTCTGATCCAACAACTTGTTCGGTTCATTCTGTCGCTCTCCTCGGAGTCATTTGCAGACGCACTAAGCAGCTGGATTCATAAACAGAATCTCTATAACCCTATTGTACCCAACCTGCCGAGCACCAAAGACCAAACCGAACAAAGTTAGAGACAAGCATCTGAATGTGAAACACACAAGCGATTGCTATGGGCCATTCCTAAATAGAACGACAGAGAAGTAAAATTAAACGACTTAAATCAGAAACATTAAAAAAAGTGCAAGTCAATCAGTGTGGCCGTCCAGTCGGTCTTTCCCCTTTTCAGACAGCCAGGCTCCCATGTCAGTGGCTGCCGCAGATGCTCGGTAATGAGCCGGGAGTCTCTGATCCAGTCGGCATCGCCACATTCCACTGCCTCTAATAAGCTGATAGCGGCTTCATTAACCACACTATGAACCTGCACAGGAAGTCAATAGGGGTTTTATTACGCAAGAGGAACCAGGGGCCGTTTAATTGGAGCCAACGAGGAAGGTGGGAGTTGCTGCAGGCGGGGGGGGTGGCGGGCGGCGGTAATCTGTGTTTCATCTCTGCGATTCTCCCTGATTTTGAGGAACTCAGAGACGAAAACACAGAAATGTGCTGCCGCTGCAAAAAAGGGATAGTGCTCCTGTGGTTGAGCTTACGTCTGCTCCCCGTTCTCTGGTTCCTGCTGCTAACCTCAGTGGTGTCGTGCCGACGGCAGGCGTCAGGAGCTGTTTGAGGCGAGGAGAGGTGATGTTTCACAGAGGCAGGCTTTGGATGTGTTTTCAGACGATTTAGGAATTTATGTTGATTCTTAGAATGGATACCAGTTGGTTGAGGGGCTATATTTATCCAACGTCTCAGTGTAGATTATTCATGTCAGAGTGCAAGATGTGATATTGGATCTGCACTCCCAATTTTAGCAGTGGAGTTGAATATGAGATGTAGGCCTTGTTCCCTGTGACAACTAAAACACGTACTTATGTACGCTGTGATGAGACCGAGAGAGTACTATTGCCCTATTTTTGTATTTTCTTAGAATCAAAATCTGATTCCCCTCCCCATATTGCAAACTCAACACATCTGGATGAGTTCATGTGACAGTGTGGGGGTGCAGCCGAACACTGGGTCCCATCGACAATCCTCCAACACAATGGTGATCTATGTGTGTCTGCCAGCGGAGCCACTCAGCTCAGGCTCAAACACAGAGCTGCCTTTGTGGCTTCCTCCCTCACATCCATATTGTCCTGAGCCGAGCCCACCAACTTAAGTGCTTGTTTCCCTCCTGCTCCGTGTAGTGTCTCCTTCCAGGGAAAAGGGCCACGATTCGTTCTGTCTTACACAAGCTAAAGTGCACTGAGTCAAAATTTGATTAAGACCGAAATCTGACTTAACCTGTAACTTTATATTTTGAAGGAAGTTCACAAGTGAAATGTGCAGCTGCAGCAGCAAAAACAGCTAGAAACTGCAAAGGTGAAGCTAGAGTCAAATCCAGCTAAGCTAGTTGGAGATAGCCGCAGCTAGCCTTGACCAAAACTGGTGCGAGAGCACAGACAGTAAATAAACATAGATGACAAGTGTCTTGATCGCCACCTGGTGGCTGGCATGTAGGTCATAAATCTACATCTAAATCTTGTTTCTTCACGTGTTTATTTTTTCCAGTGTTTGGTTTTAATAAGGTCATGATTGACAGCAGAAGCTGACTCACGATTGGTCGAGTGTGTGTATCGGCAGGACTTGGATACCATGGCTCCATCCTCCAATCACAACTTTGCAGACTGGCTTCAAATGTGCAAGATGGCAGCGTCCGTATTAAGGATATTTTGGCTTCCTTTTTTTGGGAGGAAGTGGAGATGTGTCATTCATCTTTAATAACTGATGTGGTTGACCAAGAACTGTCAACCAACCACCAAGTTGTTACACCATGAAAGACAATGTGATCGTATCAGAGGTTCTATGAGCTTGTTGAACTTTTAGTTTGCTTAGTTAACATTCTAGTTTCAAACATTGACCCACCTATTGTGTTTGGATCCAATTCAACCCATTTATGTTAAATAATTCATAAACCTATTATCCTTTTTATTATTGGAACAACAACCCTGAGCCCTTACATCAAATCTAATGCTAATAAGCTTCACTGAGGAAATAAGGTCTATGAAGCGTAGGCTTATTATTTTGAAAGCTAACTGACAGCGGTGGGTACCAGAAAACCCCTTTTGATGAGTTCATGACATATTTAGCAAATATGCTGGGAACATCTCTTTCAAGTTCCCACCACATGCTGCAGAGCAGGGGAACATAGGACTCTGAAAGAGCACATATGTAACACACAACCTTCTGTATGTACCATATAAATATGTGAAACATGTATGGATGGGGAACATAGCATGATCCCATAGGTGTAAGTTAAGCTAAAACAATGCACTTCAGTTTTAGAAGCACTACAGATATTTGAATGAACAAAACTTATATTTTACTACATTTAAATAATGCAGCAGCTAAATTCAGTGATGAATGAGTAATGAGTCCTGCTGGAAACACTTAAACAGTAGCTCTGTGACTCTAGTGGAAAACACTATTTTGGTTTGGTTACTTTTATATCACATATTTGGGTCAGTTCAACTGTAAAATCATTTATTACTTCCATTCCAAGGTGCCCATTAACAAAACGCAAATGGAAAAGCTGAATGAACATAATTTGTTTGCTAATAGCTGTGTGTCTCAGTCGTTAATGGTGTGTTTAAAACGAGGAGTCTATAAAAAGGCATCTATTATTTTACCCAGTCACCGTGGCAATCCCAAACCCCCTTTTTCCTTATCTTCAGTTTCTCTGTAGTCATTTCTCTCTGCCTGTAAAGGGCAGCATGAACATGTGACCAGTGTGCATCAGAGGCTGTGGGTGGGGTGGACACAAACAAGTAATGTCAAATGTAGCTTCAAAGTCGATTGTGCGCTTTAATCACATTGCGTGTGGCATTTAGATGGTTGTGGTTCCTCTAACAGCTCCTAGCAGCAGCTGGATGGTGAGTTTGAACAAGTCCCTCTCTGTAGGGCACCGGCAGCGCACGGTCTGTTTTCCGTCTGTCTCATTTCATTTCCGCTGCTCTTTCTCATGCACAGATCTCCAATTTGTACTTACTGGAATACAGTGAGGCGGAGAAAAAAAAACACACTCCAGTATTTCAGGAATTCACCAGCCACCTACAAATGACATCTGAAATTAATTGTGCGTGGAGGAGTGGAGCGGGGAAAATGTTTTTCTGTAGAAGTGAAACACGTGAAGGTTGCCGTCTACACTGCAGGAGCAATACCGCCAAAGGAAAACAATCTTTTACGCTAAGGGGGGAATGAAATACTGTGGCTTTGATTGGAAAAATAATGGAAAAAAGAGGAGACCCGACTTTCTGATTCTAAAAACAGAGCCTCTGAATTGTATCTTTATGATTTCCTGGAATGAATGCCATTACGTCTGAATGGATGGGAGCCAACGCAACCCAAACAGAGACTGGCTTGAAAAGATGTTAGAAGGATATGCTCCACACTCCAACACATGCACATGCATTCTTTTTATGCTGCAACACAGAATATCTGTAAACATTAAAGTCCAATCTTTGGACCAAAGGAAACTACTGACCTGCAAACTTCTTAAAGTCGTGTTGAATTGTTACACTGTGCATTTCAAAATCCAAGACATTTTTCTAACGATTAGATAAAGATTTGTATCTATCTCGTCTATTGTTTACAAAAAATATGAATGGAGACATATTGTGTTTTCCAGTTGTTCTTTTCTCTTGTGTATTATGGTTGTTTGTGAATGTGAAAGATCAGCTAAGTTCATAAAGACAACCACCACAGAACACATACGCTCCTGAAAGACCTGACATCGTGACATCACATGACATCACGATGTCTAACTTTTTCGTTATGAGCGCCTAGTGGCTGGTCCCCCCCCCCCCCCCCCCGACAAAATCAGGTAAAGAGCAAGCGGAGGTCGATATTTTTCCTACATGTGCTGGAAGCCGTTGACCAATCACAACAGAGTGGTCCAGCTGACCAATCATAGCAGACTAAGCTTTATTAGGAGGAGGGCCTTAAAGAGACAGGTGCTAAGCCAAGGCTTTCGGACAGAGGCTGAAAAGAGGAGCTGCAGCAATGACTAGGAGGAAGAAAGTACTGTTTTATGAACATTAGTTTACGTAGACCTTTTCAAGGAAAAACCCAAATTGAAATTATGAATCTGAATACGCACAGATTATATTTCCTTCACAAGGAAACAAATCCTTGGGGTCCTCATGGTCATTTGTACCTCATAAAGGGTCACAAGACCAAAAATGTAACCGATGCTGTAAACTGTGCATGAACCCAAATCTTTTATTCTATGGTGTTAAATTCATGACTTATAAAAAAAGAAGCCTTTGTCCTTTCTGAGCTGAGTGTGAACTTGACCTCACCTCATGACTGTGCATGTGTGTATTCATATGAGTGTGTATCTTCTCAGCCAGTTGTGTCCAGTGACGGGAGCCAAGGCCGGAGCTGACGTGCAGGCTCTCACACAGCTGATAAGGCCGGAGCTGGCCATGGTGCAGACTGTAGATTAAGCTCTTATAGAATAGGAAGGAGAAATCTGGCTCATGAGGATGAGGAGGGACAGAGGGATGTTAGCGATCAACCCTCCAGCACCGGACCAACATTATTATCTCCACAGCCCCAGCCCTGTATCCTCAACCCCCTCTCCACTCCCACTATCCTTGGAATAGCCTTGTCTATAGCCTCCTTTAGGGGCCGCCCACAGGCCTGAGGCTCCATATCCTGCACACTGAGCTCTTCTGATTCGTTAAGATGGCCGAGGATTAAATCAATAGTACATTTGAAGGTCCCATACCATTTTTACATATAATTAAATAAAACCAGATTAAGAGATTTTAAATGAAAAAGAAAAAGACACTTTAAATAAGTAGATTATTAAAATGTAAAACTCAATACTGATCTCAAAGTCCAAACGAGATATCTTTTTAATCTTAATCTTAATCAAATTTACTTCCCTCTGCAAAAGTCAGGGAAGTAAGGTAACAGGGAAAAAACTCAAAATATCATAAAAGTAGCTTTGGTTTTGAGGAAAATACAAGAATAAAACCATTAAGTCTGGTTCTGCTAAAGGTTTGATTCTGTTAAAGGGGATATTTTCTCCCCATCGTCACCAAGTCCTCATTGTGGGAATCGCTGTGTTTCACTATATTTTGTCAGGTCCTGACCTTAATATACAAGGTGCCTTGAAATAATCTATGTTGTGATTTTTATACCCAAATAAAATTGAAATCATTTTAAAAGGAAAGTACATTTTCTCATAAATTTTGACTTCTAACATCACTACTATTAAAAATCTTACCAAACATATTTGATACTTACCTGATACTATTAACTAATACTTTCATAACTGTAAGGATTTTAACAACACATGTGCTAATATTTCCTCGAAAGAACAATGTAATTTGAAACTTCTATATAGTCCTCAACAAAAGTGATCTTTGAATACATGGATATATATGCTCTGGATCTTATATGTACAAAGTCAGTGAATCACTATATGTTGGTTCACATGCCAAACTTTTGCTGTACTGAAATTATACTATTCAATATATTCATTACATTCATCTTAAGTGTCAACAGATCATTTTTGCCACAGCAGGTATTCTCATCAGTCGACAGCAGGGCAGCTGAAAAGGAAAAAAATAAGAGACGGTCCACAGGCCAGCCCACAGTTCAACATGAATTAATAGAGGACGTCTTATATTGTATTCCCTTTTTCCCTGTAGTGACAAACAAATTACTTCTTTCCAGGAATCTTCCTTGGAAATTATAATGAAATTACAAACCAGTGCAATAAAGCGTTACAGTGATTCCATTCAGTCAAGAGCTGAACTGTCGATGCCTGTAAACACTGCTCATCACGTCAGTTTCATCCTCTTCCTGGCACAACGGCAGCTTTGAAAACAAACATCTAAGGGCGTGCGGGGGTATAAATGGCGCACCTAGAGCTCCAGGGACTTCAAGTGTCACATGTATATATGGGCCATGGCATCACACATGCGGGGTGTGTTTCTATGGATACACAGCCCCGGTATGAATGCAGGGATACAGTGTGCTTGCGTATGTGTGGTGTGTGTACCCATGTGACAGCTCACCTTCCGTCGCAGCATGCGGCCTCTGTCTCAACAGGGGCCTGATCTGGCCGGAGTTGAATGGATGCAGCACGATACTGTCCAGCGAGAGAAAGACTCCACCGACCACCGAGGCTGCGGACACTCCGATGTGTCAGGCGCCGGCATCTTCTCTGCCAGGCTCCAATTAACCACCCATGCATCCCACGCTGAAACAATGGTGCTGCTGGTGGGTACAGTAAGTTTCCAGGCATTCCCATGCACCGTAAACACATCGCGCTCTTTTTGCCGAGTTGGCCGGCAACAAGTTTACCTCATGTTTCCATTGTGTGTGTGTGTGTGTGGGGGGGGGGGGGGGGGGGGGGGGGGGGTGTGCGGAGACACTCTACACAGGGTGAAGCATTTTCACCGGGGTCCCTTGATTGCAGCTTTCAATAGCAGCATTTTCCAGCCTTTTCACACCTCTGCAGATACACAGCAGAAACGCTGCAGCCACAGATACACGCAGTGATAACCTCAGGGGCCTCGGTGTGCAGCAAGTGCATTCCAACGCTCCCTGGCCTACCCAGGCTCCCACCACATCCAGTGTGAGGCTGGCTGTGATGTTGTTGATGACTGGGAAACCTGGGAGAAACCAGTGGAGTTAGAGTCCACGAGGGGCCGCAAGGACGCTTGTCCCTCAACCACGGAACGGGGCGTAATGACTTCTCACAATGTTGCAGGGACAATTCGTGAACTGCGAGGGGAAGTGCTCTGGGAGATTACTCTCTCCACACGGCTCGCAGGTCTTTGTGGAGCGGTGGAGGCAAGTGGAAGGAGTGGCGCGGCGATTGTGCTGCTCGATTAACTAACTTGTGAAAGTGCTCCAGCTGATAAACGCCTCCACATCAAACACCAGGAGCGAAAACAGCAACCGTGCGTGAAGCTGCTCAAGGATTCTAACCTTTCAGCCTCAGATACACGCCAAGATCCATGTCTTGTTTTTCCCACTTTCCCCCCCTCCCTCACTATTTTTCCTGAAATCCTCCCGTGTTATTCAAGCCCTGAGGCCACCTATTTTACATTTTTGCAGGCTATGAAGATGCATTAGCAGCCAAGAAAAATGGCAGCAACATAAACTCTGGTCATCGTAACGCTGAACCGCTGACCCCTTGGACTTCCTGCAAGCTGGCCAATTCATCTTGGACTGTTCTAATAAATCAGAGCCCACTGTGTGCCGCCTGCAAGACCCCTGGACGAAGGTCACTGCTGGGCAGGCTTCCCAAACTTAACCTTGGTCCTTATGCAGTTTTAAGTGCTCTATAACTGCAAGACTATCGCATAAAACCTTGACTTTGCAGCGGCCGGGATGAGCAGGGAAAGAAATTTGATTAACCTTGACACTGACTTGTGGCAACCTTCTGGGAAGGGGCCGTGGTTTCTATCTATCCTCGTAATTGCCCCATAAACCGCCTATAAAGTTAAAAAACGGTGCAGCACATTCGAAACCCCGGCAAATACAAATCAGACGATGCAGAGTGCTGACATCGGGTTCCTTCAGATGAACCCTGCGACACCCAGCAGTCCCCTTTCATCCCATTCCCCACGAGGCCCTGATTCCCCCCCCAGAGCTTCTCCAACCACCACATTTCATAAGCGCTTTGTCGCTCCACCAGGGCAGGAACCATCAGCCAGAGAGTCACTCACAGAAACAAACAAACTCTGCAAACTTCACAGAGCACTGCCACTCTGAGAGGGAGAGAGGGGAAGAGATGCCCGAGATAGAGGCGCAGTCCCATGGGCCAATGGATTTGAAAAAGAAACCCAAGCGAGAGATGTGGAGGCAGGGACAGTGAGTGAAGTTCAAAGCCAGAGGGGGGGGGGGGGGGTAGTATGGGTTGAGGCGGTGATGGGCTCTCACTCCTTTCCTCCCTTACGCGCCGCGGCCCCGTGGCAAAGGGTGGACTTTTGTTTGGACGTGGAGGGGGAGGCAGTTTAAAGTCCTTTCTCTCATCCTCCTCCGACCTCCCATAGCAATAAGCTGGAAAACAGCTGTGGGCTGCACACTCCCTTCTCTTCGAACACTGTCCCCCTGGGCCTGAAGCACACATACAAAAACACACTCAGACACACTCAGGAGATATGGATCTGCAGAAGCATTCTTAACACAGGCACCCTTAGGTCCTTCCTTCTCCCTCCATCTCACATATATATGCTCCCATTGCATAACTTTGAAAAAAAACAAAGAGGATGTGATGACCTTAAAGGGATAGTTCGCCAAAAAATGAAATTTCACTCATCATTTTCGGAGTCACAAATCTAACAGAACAACAGAAACAACCATAACATGCCCCAATACAGCTGGTGTGGTGTCATCCAAGGGTCCTGAAGCCCCAACATTCAGATTCGACTTCCGAAATTATTGAAGCTAACGCGCAGATTTGGCTGCAACACTGTTCACCCCTGAGACTCCTAAAGTGTTTTGTGGACTCAAACCCTTCACCCACCCCTCCATCGGCAGTAGATGAGTGAATTAAAAAATTTCAGTGAACTAGCCCTTTAACTACAGCCTGGACCACATCACAGTGAGGGATGTGATTAGTGAACACAAGTATTGTTTCTCCGGAAACTGAATTAAAGGGCTTCACTCTGTCTAGAAGAAGTTAAATTAGCGTGTCTCATATTTAGCATGACGCATCAACCAGTGGGTTTTCAGAGAGGTCGATCCGTTCTGCAGACCTCACCACAAAGCTGGCCGACAGTGGGACCAGTGGACGAGGCGACCGTGGTCGTCGGGGTGTCTACTCTGATTTAAATATAACATACACGAGCACCATTCTGTCACTGTCTGGATCATTTGCTGCTAAAAACTAAAATCCAGATGTGACATCTGTGAAGTTTTTTAACATTCTTGTTCCTCCTTTAATCATCATTTGTTTAATAATGATTAAACTTAGAGACCCCAAAGCAATTAAACTATACAAGTAAAAAATACAAGTCAATAGATTAAATCACAACACCAATCATTTGTACAAATTTTAGGGGATAATTAGTGACTCAATTATTGTAATCAAGTGTAAAAACAAGTCTAAAACTTGAATCTTGTTTTCATTTACCTCCATTCACTTATCTCACTCAACCCTTTCTTTTTCTTTTCCTCTTGTTTTGGTCGGAACTCAGCTGTAATCCTTCATTTTTATGAGATGACTGAGGCCAGCAAACTTACATGAAAACCCTGGAAGCTAAATATGTTGAGTACCAGCATTTTTCAGCAAACTGCCTGAAAGACGAGAGAACTGTCATGACAGAAAAACAAAAGTCAATGTTCCTTCGTGTTTATGATCTTACTATTTAACAGATTTATTGTTTATAATTAATTTAACTGATGGTTTGAGTTTAGTACTCATTTATCATACTTTAAAGTTTTTTTTTGTCAGTTTTGAGGTCCCGTAATAACCAAACACAGTGCTTTCAATTTGCCATAAAAGTCTCATTATTTACTCCTATACATTAACATCAACAAAACAGAACACACAGGGATGTCAAGTGTAAACAGGTGATGTTGAAAATCAGCGTCTGTTACACACTTTCATTGAAATATCATGTGAATCTACAGTCTCCTGCATTAGCCTCAGGTCGTTCTTGCATCACTTTCCTCAGTATTGTCTTTGATTACAACAGAGGAGGTTAAGTCCAAAGTAGAATACAGTAACCACTCCCTGATTCGAGGTCCCACATATTATACCAGCCTCAGCAGCACCCTCCAGTGTTCATGTTGGGAACTACAGACCAGCACATGCAAGCACTGCAGAGGAGGCTCCTGCTGACATCAGAGAAAAACGGGGGCACATGATGAAGAAACGATGAGAAGATGGAGCTCGTTTCTGCAATTCTCATGGAGTCTAATTTTTATTCTTCAAGGATTCTAACAAGCTCTTAATCCTCTCACTGGCCGCCTCTCGTCTCTTTCCCTTTCGACCTTTGACCCCTGCGACCTGTAAGGGCATGAGGAGTTGAACGAGTCCCCAAGGTCCGGGAGTGTTGCCCCCAGTGTGACGTCTGGGCGTGTTGTTTTCCCTCTGCTGGAGCAGCCAGGTGCTCTCCTGACACAGAGCCACGAAGCGGTCTAGCTGGGAGTTGTTGACGTTCTTGCTGACGTTCAGGGAGGTTTCGAACGGGTTCTGGATGTGCAGCGGCGTCACCTCTGGCTTGTTCTGCTCTTTACCCTGGAGAGTGAGAAGAGGGACAATGTTGGCAGGTTGAAGCACATTTGTGAGCAGCAGCAGCAGCCATGAGCGCAGGCCTGTATACTGTATGTTACGCTCCATCTATCTGTTCGTCATGGCTTTAGCTCTTCCTGCTGCATCTGGGGCATCCGCTCCTCTCCGGTTGGCAGAGGGAGCGCTAAGGACATGGTTCTGGATGAAGTTTTGACTAGAGTCTTGAAAAAGGAGAAGAACTTGAGAGGGGCAACGGATATGGCCAGAATGAGCTTGGCTGATATGAAAACCTGCTCAACACACCGAACATGCGGCTGAAGCAGATATGGTCCTTGCTCGTGTTGAGCAGTTGCTGCCGTCAAATGAACCATCAATATGTGGGTCAGAGAAAAGTCAAGAACCTTCCATGGCACTTTGCATCGTGCCATATCCCTGCCTAGAGCCTGACAGTAATGGAGCTGAAGAGATAGAGGCGGAGAGTTGGGGGTGGGGTCAGGAGGGACAGAGGATGGCAACATAAAGCCATCAGTCACAGGAGTGGAGCGAACCGGAGAATTGTGGCACCGTAAAGCAGATTTATGGCTGTTGCTCCGCTGGTGAAAGCCTATAGGCATTGGTCACGGCCACTGTCTACCTGCACGCTTCCTCTGCTCTGTCAAACTTGATATTAGTCTCATATATTAGGCTGCAGGGTCTCCCTTTCCCACCCACATCAATTCATTAAAGTACAGGCACTGGCAATGTCCCCGCAACTCATATACTGCATCCAAAGCACAAAAATACTATTTATCAAGTAAATTACTTCAGGGAAAAGGAATAGGTGATAAGAAGCATATTATTCAATGATACACAGTTCTAAACATAGGTTAATGAACTATCCCATATGGCTGTAGAAGAGAAATTAGGCCTGAATACTACCCCTGATATAACTTTGAGATGCAACAAGACCTCATAGTTGAACCCTGGATGATCTCTCGCTGCCTGAAAGAAGCATTACACAGACATAGACAGGCAACATCCGAATAAATATGGGTTTAAATAGTACAAACACGTATGCATTTGTTTACACTAAGCATGATGGAGCTTCTAATTGGGATCTTATCTCCCGGGCCCCGGGCCAGCTGTCATCCGACTGTGGAGGAAGACACAAGCCACCCGAACACAAGCCTTCATTACCAGCAGATTTCCCTGTCAAAGCTCGGCTCTGACACTGGGAGGCAAAGTTGAAAAGGGGATGAACAGGCTTTCGTTTAGTGCTGAAGTTGTCTACGAGTGTCTTTTCATTTACCGTGTGGGTTTTCAGTGATGCAGTGGTAGGAATATAAAATGAAAGGTATTAAACATACAAGTAGAAAAATGTGTAGGACGGACTATTTTATGAGCAGAAGTTGGTTGATAAGGGATTGATGTGTTGGCTCATACAGATATCAGTGATGACCGTTTTTATAACAAATATAAAAAACGATTCTCAAACAAATCTCTTCTACTTGTTTTTGGTTTAAAGAATTGTGACCAGGTAATTTAGTGAGTGGAACCTTCGCAACATTAAAATAACCTCCGTGTCAGCAGTTGACTATAAAACTCTAGTGACACTGATCTCAATTACACCCTTACTACTGTATTTCTGCACTGACATTTAGTTTGACTTCTGGCTCGAAATACACTGGGGGGGTGGGTCCAAAAAGCACTTTCACATAATTACCACAGTATAGTGCAATACAAACACATTTGCAATGAGATAATATAAACAGCTTCATATATGAGCCATGTAAATGTATCCATCTAGTTTAAATTGTGAGGATGAACAGCAGCCGGTGTCCTATTGCAAAGCAGATATTTCCAAACATGGCACATGCAACATACCAGGTTGTTAAAGTGACGGCTATTGGTCGGTGAGACACGAGTTATTATCTCTGATTGCGTTATGCAGATGTTTAAAGAAAGAGACTCTACTCTTGCATCAGGCTGCTGGTATGTGAGAGAACAGTGAGGTTTTATTGTATGAAGGACAAAGGCTGTTTTCTGTCCTCATCAGTGATGGATCTAGATATTTATTTTGCCACTGGTCTCACAATAAAATTGTTCTATATATAACAAATACGCTCTAGTTTTGACTCCTTCTCTTTGACCAATTCTCTCCTCTGTGCACATTGGGAGTTGGTGTAGTTTTTTGTAGGTTTTAACAAGTTCAGTTTAATAGAGTGAATGATCAGAATCATACAATTACTTACACTTCCGCATAAGATAAGGGAAGTAGCCTCGTAGAAAATAACCCTGGAAACGCCACCTTATCTCTCAAACTTGGACAGTGTGGTACGGACCCATAGTCTCCAACAGCAGAGTTGACTGTACTGAGAAAATTCTGCCAAGGGTGTTTGAAGATGATCTGTTCTCAGATCCAGATGGGTTTCGTTTTTAGTTTTATTACACAATGCTAATATCTGTATGCTTCAGAAACTACAACAGAGTACATAATTAAGGCTTACGTAAAAAAATGTAAGACCTACTATGTGATATTTTAACCCATTAATACTTTTTAAGGCCTAAAACTGTGAATATAAAAATGTTGACTTAAAAGAAAACATTTAAGACCCGCTGGAAAACCTGCTCATTGTCAGATGATGCACAAACAGTAAGTGACATGATTTAAAGTTGTCTCGTTTATCTTGTTTAATTCCATTTTTTCACATTCTGTATGTAAAGTGTCTTGCTGAATATTTTTTTCATTAGTGAATCTGGAATGGAACAATTTGAAACTATGGTCAGGGGTGTTGGTCGGGTATTTTTGTAGTTGCACAATATGTTTTTCCTTTTTCTTCCTGCAGCATGAGCTCAGTGTTTCCTGTATTTAACACATGTTATGGTGCAAAACAGATTGTGAGTAAGTTACAAATTTAGTACAGCACTGTTACAAATATGAAACCCAGGTTTGTTTCATTGTTTTTCTCTGTGTTGGTTTAACCTTGGGCCCCTGCAGCCTATTTACATTGATCGATATATCTGATCTTTATCTAATCGGATTATTCAATTTAATCCTGAGTCGTGTTGGAACCATTTCAAAGAGATTAGATCTGATCAGGCAAGATTTCCTTAGTGACAGCTGCATAATAGTGTCTTGTGCATTTACTTTAAGAGAAGCTAATATTAGACTATTAATCTGATTTAACATAAAAATCAGCTTTTCTGCAAAGTGCTTTTTTCAACTTACCTTTAATATTACTTTAACAATCGAATAACAGCATTCATTTCCATCATTGGATATTCTCTGTGGTTAAATTTGAATACATAAAATTGAAAAATATCTACCTTTCTGATATTTATGGACATCTTGCTGAATGGAAAGGAGGCGTAGAAGTCGAAGAACTCACAAAGGAGCTGCTCTGAAACCAAAAAAAAGTGAGAAGTCATGTTAGCACGAGGGGCTGCAGACAGAAATGTTGTTATCCATTAAAGTGAGTTGTGGTCCCACAGCCCTGGTTCCACGCTCCCGTGCTCACCTAGTGTTGCCGTGTTGCTGTGGAGCGGGATCTTGCTGAAGTCGCTGACAAACGTGCAGTCGTTACCTTCAATCACGCTCTTGTCTGCGGGACCTTGTGGGGAGAGAGCGGGCACACGAGTTAAATGGCTGCCTTTACACGCCTATGGCCATAAACAAGACACTGAGGGATGGTGGCGTGGGGCTGACACATAGACACAGAGGACGAGAGAGAGAGAGAGAGAGAGAGAGAGAGAGAGAGAGAGAGAGAGATAGAGAGAGAGAGAGAGAGAGAGAGAGAGAGAGAGAGAGAGAGAGAGAGAGAGAGAGAGAGAGAGAACAGGTGCATGTACAGTGCCTTGCATAAGTATTCACCCCCCTTGGACTTTTTCCCATTATGTACTGTTACTAACTGGAATTCAAATAGACTTAAATAAACTTTTTCCCGTTTGATCAACAAAACATGCATAGTACTTTGGAGGTGCAAAATAAATGTTATTGTGACACAAACAATAATGAGAACAAAAAAGTTGACATCTGTTGGGTGCATAAGTATTCACCCCCCTGTGTCAATACTTGGTAGAACCCCTTTCGTTGCAATTACAGCTGCAAGTCTTTTGGGGTATGTCTCTACCAGCTTTGCACATCTAGAGATGGAAAGGTTTGTCCATTCTTCTTGGCAAAAAAGATGAAGCTCAGTCAGATTGGATGGAGACCGTCTGTGAACCGCAATCTTCAAGTCTTGCCATAGATTCTCTATTGGATTGAGGTCTGGGCTTTGACTGGGCCATTTTAAGACATTAACATTCTTTAATCCAAACCATTCCTTTGTAGCTCTGGCTGTATGTTTAGGGTCATTGTCCTGCTGGAAGATGAACCTCCGCCCCAGTCTCAAGTCTTTTGCAGACTGCATCAGATTTTCTTCAAGGATTTCCCTGTATTTGGCTCCATCCATCTTTCCCTCTATTCTGACCAGTTTCCCTGTACCTGCTGAAGAGAAGCATCCCCACAGCATGATGCTACCACCACCATGTTTCACTGTTGGGATGGTGTGCTCAGGGTGATGGGCAGTGTTGGGTTTTCGCCACACATAGCGTTTTGCATTGAGGCCAAAAAGTTCAATTTTGGTCTCATCTGACCAGAGCACCTTCTTCCACATGTTTGCTGTGTCTCCCACATGGCTTCTGGCAAACTCCAAACGGGATTTTTTATGGATCCCTTTCAACAATGGCTTTCTTCTTGCCACTCTTCCATAAAGGCCAGATTTGTGGAGTAGACGACTAATAGTTGTCCTGTGGACAGATTCTCCCACCTCAGCTGTGGATCTCTGCAACTCCTCCAGAGTAACCATGGGCCTCCTGGTTGCTTCTCTGATTAATTTTCTCCTTGTCCGACTCTTCAGTTTGGGTGGACGGCCTCCTCTTGGTAGGTTTGCGGTTGTGCCATATTCTTTCCATTTTCTTATGATGGATTTTATGGTGCTCAGAGAGATGTTCAAAGCTCTGGATATTTTTTTATAACCTAACCCTGCTTCATATTTCTCCACAACTTTTTCCCTGACCTGTTTGGTGAGCTCCTTGGTCTTCATGATGCTGTTTGTTCAGTAATGATCTCCAACAAACTCTGAGTCCGTCACAGAACAGGTGTATTTATACTGAGATTAAATTGCAGACAGGTGGACCCTATTTACTAATTATGTGACTTGCAAATGTGACTTGTGAATGCAATTGGTCGCACCAGATCTTTGTTAGGGGTTTCACAGTAAAGGGGGTGAATACATATGCACTGAAGACTTTTCAGATTTTTATTTGTAAATAATTGTGAAATCCATGTAATATTTCCCCCCACTTCCAAATGATGCACTATTTTGTGTTGGTCCATTACATAAACTCACGATGAAATAAATTTTAATCTGTGGTTATACCATGACAAAATGTAGAAAAGTCCAAAGGGGGTGAATACTTATGCAAGGCACTGTAGATGTGTGTGTATCAACAAAAGCAGGGAACATGGATCATGTACTGTTTAGCTGCTTTACGTCACCAGCCGTGCCCTTGTTACCGATCTCCTTCACCACAATAGGGCTGATGTGTGCGTGTGTGTGTGTGTGTGTGTGTGTGTGTGTGTGTGTGTGTGTGTGTGTGTGTGTGTGTGTGTGTGTGTGTGTGTTTGTGTGTGTGTGTGTGTGTGTGTGTGTACGCACTACACCACTAAATAGCTGCCTGTGCGCTTACACGTGTGTGTGTCCGGAGGAGGCGCGGTCCTCCACCTTCCCAGAGTGATGGGTCTTTTATTGTCCAGTAAGCACTCTCTGTGATAGAGGCTGCGCTAAACGGGGAGCCGAGGTGGGGGAGGTGATGGGGGGGGGGGGGAGGGGGAGGTAGCGGGGGGAGGAGGTGGAGGGTCGATTGCTTTTGGAAGGCAATTATCAGGCGGCCAAGGTGACAGAGAGGAGGAGAGAGTGATGGAGGAGCTGCAGTGGACTCGCAGACCCACTGTGTGTGTTGGCTATTAAATCATCACAGGACGCAGGACACCCTGTTCATTACAGATGTACACATGCTCATGCTAATACAGGCCCTTTAATCACTAACGGGGTCAAAATAATAAAAAAACAAAACCGGGAATGCAGACGGAAGTAAGTAAGGTTACTGGAGTCTCTCTGCGGCTACAGATGAAGGACATGTTTCTTACTCTGTGCTGCACAGTCACACCTGTAATTGACATGCTGCTGTTCTATTTTGTCATTGAAAGGTTAAAGAAGCATCGAGTAAGTCCTGTAGAATCAGCCTGTATCTCCAACCAGACGTACTCTGGTTCCCAGCCCACCAAGAGCAGAAAGAGGGAGCTGAGGATTGATTCTGAGATGCTTGGCAGGATAGGAACGCTGAGAATAAAGATTCTGCTGCACCAAATTGTTTAATTCTTTCCATACTAGGTTTTAATCTTTCTTTTTTTAAATGATTGCATTCCTTTACATTTAAAAACCAGGAAACCTCTCACTTTTCGGGTTAACACTCCCATGACTGATAGAGTTGTGACAGCTTCCTTTTTAGGGGTCACTCAAAAAAAAAGATCTCTCCAGAGATTCTCATGCCAGCCCCCTAGTAATTACGGAAGGGGCCCATGAGAGAACCCAGCAGGAGATCCTCTGGAGGATTCACTGCAAGCCAGTGGGCATGTTTAACTAAGTTTGTAATTCATGGATGACATACATTTTTAGTGGACAGATATTTTAGTGAGTGTGTTTGAGTGTGTGCAATGTGCTGCAGATTCAAATGAAAATCTGCATCTGGTGAATTTAAATCTAGTTTCATTGTTGACTGTCGGGCCTTGGTGGCGGTATGCTCTCTACTGAGTGCCCTTCTAGTTTAGTTTACTGATGATGGAGTAGGAGTCCAACACGTTGGTGCACGCTGTGTGGTGTCTGGAACCTTGTGAGAAATCTTGATGCAGAACAGCATTAATTTAGTTCAAGAACAGATGTATCCCAGGGCGAATCACTTCAGTGCCTGAAAAACAAGATACCTCCTGAGTGACAGGTGTTGCTGGGAAATACCTGCAAGCTCTCTGAGTTGGTCCAGTGTGGGGATGATTGGAGGGTTCCTCCTCTGCAGGAAGAACACCACCATGACGGTGAGGGAGAAGTTGGTGATCCAGGCACCGGGGATGCTGCTGGTCACGCCATGAGTTCGGGCCCAGCAGCGGATGGTGAACACGAGGCAGCGCACCCGCGGGTCCAGCTCTCCGTATAGGTAGAGCAGCTCTGTGCTTTTCATCGCCACCCTGTGGAGAACACATATACGAGTTATGCTCCTGCTGACAACTACTTTGCTGCATGTTTTAATGGAAATATGAGAGTGTTTGGACAAAAACAAACAGGCCTTAATAAATGGTCAACTTTACTCTGCAGCAAGAATGTAAAAACATTCTGTATTTTTATGTTCTGCATTTGGGATGAACGATTGGACTGAGAATTCATTGTTGTTAAAATATGACCAATTATATAAGTCAAACAAATAATTGCCATTACAGGGCACTTAATAACCAAGTAACCAACTGGAGTTTAATCAGTAGACATCTATTTATTCAACAGCCAGAGCTTGTGGAAAGCAGTAACCAATACTAACTGTCGGACATGCTGCCACTAAACCTCTCTTAAAATATTAAAACAATAAAAGCAATAATGATAAACCTTAGTACTAGTATTTTCTTAAAATAACAAAGTGCTTAACATCAACAAAAAATGGGAATTAAAGGAGCAGTAACAAGAGAAAGGTATCACTTCTTAATACAGGAGTATAAAAGTTAAAACATGAAAGCATTCACAATAACCTTCAGATAAAAAGTTTATAAGAGGAGATTTAAACAACACGAAGAATTTTGTCTGTCTGATTATAATACGTAGAAAATTCCACAGTTTGAGGAAATAAATATAAAAATATCTAATTCAAAGAAGGGCCAGTAAAATGTTTTTACATCTATCAATTGAAAGCCTGTTGTTAACACGGTTATTAAACATTCGGACAGACCTGTGATTAAAGCTTTCAATAGAGGTTAATAATATCAGCACAGTCTGAACTGACTGAATGAGAGTTCAAATATGAAATGCACATCTGTGTTGCAACAGAGAAACTTCGAGATGCAGAATATTAAAATATTAAGGGTCAGTGAAACTAAAGTCCCAGCAAAACCACCACTAGAGAGCAGCGTTCAGTTTGTCAGTCACTGACCACGTCACAGCTGCTGCTAGTTTCCTTCCTCTCATTCACCCACACACAGACACACCACAAACAGGAAAGTGCTGCGCTTCAGGGAAACTGCAGTGGTTTTCTGTACGTTAGCAGGTGTCTGCGTGTTGCAGAAGTGAAACGCAAACAAGCCCCCGTGTCCGCCTTCCTGTTCAGTTTCGCTGTAGCGAGCATGCAGCCATGCAGAGGTTGGTTTCTGTTTGGGGCTTTAGCAACACCACCTTGGCCAAAACAAAATTCAGGACAAAGTCAAAGTATCTTCTGTGAAGCAGGAGACCTATGACCAACTCTAATTGGCATTTCGACTCGTGACTGTTCCACTGCATGAAACTGATCTGACCAGAGCCACGTAAACAAATCTGTGTCTATGTGGTGATGAGGCGATTCAGTCTTAATTTGTGTGTTCAGGGGGAATACCTGTTGTTGGCTGTAAGGTCGCACTGAAAGCCAGAGGGCTGGTGGGCGAAACGGACCAGGGGGCACCTGGCGTTGAGAATCTTCTGAACCCCAACACATCCCGGCCCAAACTGGTCCACACACTCCCCGATGACGGAGAGGATGCTCTGGGTGACAGCGCGCTCCGAGCTGGCCCTCTTCATCTGATACTCCAGGAATAGACCAGATTTGGGCTGAAAAGAGAGCGTTTGGAGATATTGAATGTTGCTTGGTCACTCCCCTCTTTTTACCTGGCACACTATGTTTCACACCAATGCACAAATAAATATAAGATTGCAGATTGCTTAAAGATATCAAGGCATTAAACATCCTAGCTCCAAAATACATCTCAGAAATCTGATCTCAAAACCTTCCTCTTTTTGAAGGAATCTGGGATGTTTGATTTGCATACTGTTTTATTTGTTTTGGTCCTTTTTATCGCTTTATATCTTATGTGGGCTTTGTCCTTTTAGTCAACTGCAATGGCTGGTCTTCTTTCAAATATGGTTAAGAAAAGCGCTATTTTAATCATGATTTTATTTTTGTTATTGCTATTGAAAGTTAATATTGTCAAAGCGCTGGCCTGACCATCAGAAGCAATGTGTTGATTCAGTGTCATTTGGAGTGCCTGAGACACTGAACACTGAGTAAATGATTAACTGTTTCTGCTCCACACGAAATGATAGAACACTCAACTACAAAGAGTCAGATGCAGTATGATGACAATCCCTGACTATCACCTGCATGTTTTTCAGGCTACTGAGTGTATTATTGTGGTAATTATTCACTTCAACTCCTCTCTGCAGCATTGATAAGTCGTACACAAACATTTTATATGTGGGTCCTTCATTAAGTATTATACAGCAGCTTCCATCTTTATCTGCTCACACCTACATTATACTGTTTACCATTTATTAACCCTAAATATATGAAGTATATGTCGACATTTATTCAACCATATATATGTATTGACTGTTAACTTCACACAAACGCTGCAGATGAAATGTAAAAAAATGTCATGTTCATTCAACCACTCGATTCAGTTTTTGCAATACCCTTTAACAGGTCCTGCTACAACATCAATCAATAGGTTCCAACAGATTCTGCACTCTGCTGAGAAGGAAAACAACACACATTACACAAGTTCTGGCCTCATTACACCGGCTCCCTGCTGCTTGTAGAATTGATCTAAGGCCTGTTTATTGGTTTATGAAACTTGAAATGTCTCAGCCCTGGCCAATTTAACCCAACTTTAAAATCCACATATTCCTGCACGAGCCCTTAAATACCCAGCAGCTCCTTTCAACGCTGTGCTTATTAAAATACAGGAGACACAGCTTCTTCTTTTTTTATGCATATATTCTGTGGAACAGCCTACGAACACACATTGAACCGTATTATACTTTATTCTTTTTATCAAGATTCTGACTTATTCCTGTATTTTGTAAGTGTATTTATTCTTTATTTTAATGTGAAGCATTTTAAATCACGTCTACCATATGAATTGCACTTTATAATTGAACTTTATATATAAAAAATGTTACGATGCACCTATTCCTTCTTCACGAGAAGTTATCAAGATAATAAACTCTCTTCTCAGTGTTTCCCAATAACTATCTAAACTGTGTTGGAGAGCCATATTCTTATAATGACATAAAACATCTCTAACTTGGTGTTTTGCTGCATTGCATAGCTGTGTGCAGGGCTATCTGCCATGGGCTGGCTCACGTGCTTGCGCTATCGTCCATAAAGTGCATCCCCATGACTGCCATAGATTGAATTAATTATGTGGGAAACGCTCCTTCTTAATAACAAGTAGGAAATAACCGTGATTTAGGACCACAACTTAAGTGACAATAATTCATATCCACATTCCATTTTTCCACAATTATTTTGCTCTGCTAAAATAATAAATTTAACCAATTCCACTGAGAAATGTATCTAATTTAGTCTCAAAACACTAACAGACTACTCAAATGCCATTATTACCATCTTTACGTTCCTTCCACTGATGCCATCCAGGTCCAGAAACATGTCCAGGTCACAGCCCAGCTTTCCGAAGCCGTTCACTGAGGAGCCAAATGGTTTGATGGTGCATTCTGGGAAATATGCGGCAGCGATGTCATTGAGCAGAGAGCAGACGAGGAAACGCAGCCTGATGTTCTCCTCCGTTAGTTGGTAGGATTCCGTCAGGTGGGTTATCTGATGGTCTATCTGAGGGGAAATAAGCAGAAAGCCCAGGGTTCACACCATCTTTGAGGTATTATCATGTGTTTTTCAGATTAATTTCTCTATTTTTAATGGATTTCACACATATACTTAATTAAATCCAAGTTGCTGGACTAGTCCCTTAATCCTAAGTGTAAATCTGAGTAAGGTACTGCACTTACACTCTCGTCTCTGGACAGTCTCTGTATGAGCTCATTGATGGGAGGGGTGGTTTGTGGTTGTCTCTGTTGTCCTGCCTGCTGGTTTGATGAGTCCAAAGAGTTGAGGTTCCTCAGTGACAATAGTCTGGATTTAAAAGGCACCATGGACTCATGGCTGACAGCGGGGATGATGGCACCTTCAAGTAATGAGGCAACACTTTCCTGGCTTGAAAACTCCACCACAGCATACACGCCCTGGAGAATAACAGCAGTAGTAGTGAATATAAAAATCCTAGTATAGCTGTAAAAGGTTTTGTGTGGACCATAAATGTTAGAAAAGACTCAGGTGTGTTTGGTTTGGTCACTTACGTAGCTTTCATAAAAGAAGTGTTTCTTGATGTCACCATGTTTGGATAAATCCTTGAGAAACTTCTTCTCATTGGTTCTGGAGTGGCAGCTGATGAGAACAGATCTCTCTGCTTGTTCTTGTCTCTCGGCCTGGACGACATAGAGCGACTTGGATCCATCTTTCGCATCTAATGACAAGGAGCAAAATATTCAACACCTCCATGAATAACTTCACTTCTCTCTTTGAGGGAGATTTTTATTTAGTGGGTCATTCGCTGTCAAATCATCACTAAGCGATGACTGGTTAATAAATAAAGCAGATCTGACATGAATGTTTTTGCTGTAGAAAACAGTGGCTCACAGCATCCAATAGATTGAAGTATTTCGAATTATATGATAGGCCCCTTTTCCCTGTTATAATCATTCATGATGCATTTATTCTTTATGTAGGGGATAGCAGGCTGTTTAGATGAATATGGAGTAAGAAGAGCTTTAGCACAGTATTAGAAAAAATTCCCTGTGACCTATATTAAATTACATATGAACCGGGTCACCAAAACATTTTAACTTGGGCAGCTCATATTTTGGTTAATTGGGATCCGAGACCCTTAATATTTCAGTTCCCTAGATTTCTCATGTAACCAAATCAACATGAAATGTCTGTAATATCCGTGGCAGGGAAAACAAAAGTCTGATGATTTAACATGGAAGGCAGCTACTATACTACTACACAGTTCTCCTCCCTGTGTGGTTATAACATGCTGCTGTTCACTAATAGAAAGCAACAAGGCTTTGCCATACTTTCGACATGTACGATTTTCATCAGCCCCTGAATCTAACACCAAACTTCTTAGGAAAACCGACAGTATTACAGTGTGCGGCACCGTCATCAGTCTAATGCAGGTCACAATTCACACACAAGAGTTGCATGTGTGACATCGTTCAGTCTCATGAACTTTTACAAGCAAAGCTTCCAACCGGCATTTGTGTCATCCACAATTTCTGATAAAGTCAAATCATAAATGACAGAAACTCTGGAGATTTAACAGACTGACTGAGACTCCCTGGTGGAAAAACACAACACAGAAGTTCTACTTAGACCTTAAAGAGTCCTTCAGTTTATGATTCGCTATCATCCAAATTGCAGATTGAGAAAGACAGACACTGTAACTCAGAGAATAGAGATTTCTGGACGAGGTTTGGAATGAAAGTCACTTCACAGGAGGCGTGTGCGTACGAGAACTATCCCGGCGGAGAACAGCTTCGTGTACTGACCACTTTGGTCCCTTCGAACCGCCTCCGCCTGCGCAGCCACAACATCAGATCCGATACTTCTGTGGAGAAACGTGTCAAGTCTCTGTAGACACTTCCCGAGGCTGCCCCGTCCCCTCATATGTAACCTGCACACCGCATAGGAGGACGCCATTACTGGAAGGGAGAAGCTCCTAGGCGCATGCGCGAGATTCGGACTACGGGAGCTGAGAGGGGCCACTTTGGATCGAACTCGACACTAAAATAATATGAACAAGAATTTGTGAAGGCAGCTTCAGATGAATGATTAATACATACACGTGGAAGGTTAACGTCATTTTAAAAACCTCTTTTGTCTCAGCATATGTCTGTTTATGTCCCACGTGTCTTATATGTACTGTTGTACTGATGTACTAGTCACAACAACAAATCCCAAAATGCAACAAATCCCAAAACACAAAAGAAAATATAACGAAGACACAACAACAAATTACAGAAGAAAAAGACCAATAACAAAACAATGATTAAATTATAAAAACTCGTCAAATTACAGAACACAATGGACCAATCACACAACAATGCTCAAATTACAACACGCTATGACAAATCACGAAAGACAATTACAAATAAAAAAACTTTACAGGAAATCAACACAACACATGTAAAACACACAAAAATCCTGAAACATAATGACAAATCCCCCATCACAACAACTCATTACTGATTGGATGGACTTACCGTGTTCTGTTGCGTTTTCTTTCTTGCAATTATATTTCGTGATATGCTGTTTTGTTTTGCAAAAAACAACAGACAAAATTTCTGATTTCTTATTTTGATTGTGTTTATTGATTTCTTAGATTTCTTGTTTTGTTTTTTGATTTGTTGATGTGGATCCTTATTTGTCATTGTGTTTATTGATTTCTTAGATTTTTTCTGATCTGCACTTCAGGGGTTACATAGAAATATGTTAAGTTGTTACTAACTTATAATGTATATTAGGGTTATGTGTAACGAAAAGCATCAAAACAAACTGTTCAGCAGGAAAGAAAATTCCCACAATTCCATGGAAGGCGGAGCCTTGAGTTTCAACCCTCGAGACATATGAGATTTGTTTTTCATCTGACTGAACAGAAGAAAACGATTGAGAGGGAAAACGAAAGCTACAGAGTGAAGCTCTGGCACCTAACATACAGGCTGCTCCTCCACCCACACGCTCACGACAACACTTCCTGTGTTTACTTCCCTCTGAGCACAGTCAACCTCTCTCTCGCTCTCAGTCAGTGCCGGACACTTGATATGCTCAGTGAAGAGACAGTCCTGTTGTGCTTATAATTCAAAGATAAAATTGGTAAGTACTTTTTGTTTCCACTGTTTCTTTTAAATAAGCAGTTGTATATGTTTAATATAAAAAATAAAAGCTAGATATGTTAAAGATTGGTTGTAGTATTTGTGCATACTTCTTACTGTCAGTGTTGTTTTCTAGAAGGTATTCTCAGATCCTGACAGAGAAAACAAACACAGTTGCTTAATTGTTCATTTTTAACATAGGGTTTGGTTGCGAGAGAACTATTGTGAGTTAAACAAGTATTTGACAGTTTTTTGTGATTTGCATGAAGCTATTTGTTTAACAAGCTAGATTCCACTAATGTAATTATTTATTTGCAAATAAATTATCAACATAGTTGGTGTTTTAGAGACGTTAAATAGGGCCAATCTGTCCTGAGGGGCTTCCCAGCTTTACTGTGAAACTCCCTTTATCTGGTGGGAAAAAAGTCCTGAACGCCCCTCCCAGCTGCATGTTCGACCAGCTAAAGCACAGCTTCACTGCTGCAGTGTGTCACTATGCAGCCTGGGCTCCACAGGAACTTTTCAAAGTCATCAACTGACTTATTATGATGGGACTTGCCAGTCTGAATCAAACCAACAAAAACACGAGGTCTATACACTGATCCCCTGATGTTTTCTCTTAGATCGAGCAGAAGTCAAGCATCAAGATGGATTACAAATACGATGATGGGATTGAACTGTTGTTGGCTCACATGAATATCGAGGACATCATCAATGCTGCAGAGACTCTGTATCAGATCAAGGAGGAGGAATCCGAAGAGGACGGGGGCTTGTTGTTCGAGGAGGAAAGTCTGTCCCAGGAGGAGATGGACGACAATGAGGAGGCAGGGCATTCGGGGGGTGGGCAGAAGGATTATACTGATGGGGATGTTGGTGTTCGCTACGGGACGGTGGCAGACCTCTTGTCCTTTGTCAACCTGTTGTCAGACATGCAGCCAGCAGCCCTGCAGCAACTGGATCAGGAGATGGGAGTCCTGCTGAATAAGGTGAGAAATTATTTCTCTCTTTTAATGGTGATTCCACAACACAGAACGTGTGTTAGATATTTTGTCTATCACTGTGTTTGTATTTTGATATGATCATTTCTCTGTATTCATTCAATAAGTGACCTCATTGCAGGACATGGCTATAAAGAAAGGCCGCTACCAGATCAACATGGACGTGCTCCTGTTTCCATGGAAATTGACCTACAAGAATCATGGTTCGGGCCTCGTGCCCAAGGGCTCATTTGGGAAAGTCCACTTGGCCCAGGACACTGTCACCAGGAAGAGAATGGCTTGCAAACTGGTGAGTGCTACTGAGCAATGACTGGAATTTCATCTCAGCTGACTTCTCAGAACTCCGGAACAGGGTGCCAACATATTTCACCTACTAAGCACTGGGTGTTCTCAGAGCAATTCATCCTGTGTTTGTACAATGACTCCTGATGTCAGCGTGACATTTGGTCTCTTTTCTCTCTAAGTAAAAGAGGAAGAGTGCTCTTAAAAGAACCCTGTTTGTTGTAACAAATGGCCAGAGATAAATGCAAGACAGGAAACTCAACAGTAACTCCCCACAGCTCCCACGGAGTTCAAATAAAATGTGTTTACTTATTTGCCCCCATATGGAAAGTAGTTTCTTTCCTGGTGTGGTGCAATCACTAGACTATGTTGACTCAGTGCATTGTACACACTGTTACCAGAAGACTTACTGGCACTAGCTGTGTGGTGGAGTTAAAATAGATTTCCTCTATATCAGAGGACAACATAAGAGCATTATCAGTTCATCATCAGTGTAAAATGTGTTCCTTGTAACAAAAAAGCTTTTCAATATTTGGAAATTTGGAAACAGCACATTTGCTTCCTTGCCAGAGTTGGATGAGTTAGTCTAGCCTGACTGTTAAAAAGAAATAAAATCTTATCAGTATCCCCTAAAACAACAAATTGTTGTTTTGACATTGCTGTTTGTGTATGTAAAGAACAGATCAGCTATACTATTATTTATTTAGCCATTAGCCAGATTGTTTTTTAATCTTTGGGTAGAGCCATGCCCTCGACTTTCATCGTTGCTGAGCTAACCATGCCTTTGCTTTAGTTTCATCAATACCCCTCTCATGTCTGTATGCAAAAACATAAAGCGATAGCCAGAGGCCTCTAGTATAGCTAAGCTCAAAGATGTGAAATGGGGAATGGAAAAATAACCAAGTAGATATATTACAGTGGTAATCTTCGCTGATCTGAACAGGGAAGCAATAAGCGTTTCCCTGAATGAGGAACTATTGCTTTAAACAGAACCACACTGACACCTTGTAATGAGAAATGTATTTACAGCTCATCTTCTCCCTTGCAGATCCCTATGGAGAACTTCAAAGCAGCTGACGTGGAGTTCCAGGCCCGGTTCCGACACGAGAACATTGCTGAGCTCTATGGTGCTCTGTTCTGGGACCAGAGCGTCCACCTCTTCATGGAGGCTGGTGAGGGCGGCTCAGTACTGGAAAAGCTGGACAGCTGTGGGCCAATGAGGGAGTTTGAGATCATCTGGGTGACCAAGCAAGTCCTGCGCGGCCTGGAGTACCTGCACTCCCATAATGTCATCCACCATGACATAAAACGTAAGAGCAAGAGATGAAAGTTTCAGGTTGATTCAGTGTAGAAGTCACAAACCCCCAACAAACCTCAGATATCACATACTGACAATCTTACACACCGACTAACAGAGAATTGTACACGTTTCCTTTGACTAAGGCTGTTAAAGTAAATGTTCAAAGGGAGCCAGGTCAGGCTGACAAGAAAATGCATGAGTCGATGACTGAGATTACTAGAGACAGAGGGGTAGTTAGAGTAGGTGGGGCTAAGCTGGAGGTTTGATACGAGGTGGTTGGACCTCAGAGGCACTGCAGGGATCAAAGCATTCTCCACAGCCATCTGTCAGCCTTGTGTCCTCCAGGCTGCTTGCTGTCTGGAAATTCCAGCTTGCTTTTCGCTCTTGGTCAGGGTTAAATGCAGGGTCTAGAGCAGCAAGTGACTGACGACAACAGCCAACATGGGCCTCTGACGTGGTGCTGTGGTTGTTAGCGTTTCCTGCCTGCGGGGAAAAGTTGTAATAAAGCCTTAGTGAGGGTTTCAAGCACAAGGATGAGCCTTTTCATGCAAAGATATCTGTCTTATTGCGAAAAGAGGGCAACTTTACTTGACCTTCTTTTGGAAGGCTTCAACGAACGTTTACAAGAAGTCACCTAAGAAGGTGAATTACCTCACATACCAATCTGCTTAGCAAAGCATTAACACTGAAAATACTGTACACCCCAGCTTGTGCTTTGCACAAGCTCCACAACTTATCTAATTTCTTTTTCTTTTTCTACAGCCAGTAACATTGTGCTGATGTCAGACAAGGCAGTGCTTGTGGACTTTGGCCTGACGGTGCAGATGACAGAAGATATTTACATTCCCAGAGACCTGAGGGGAACAGAGGTGAGACAGTGAGCCAGAGATCTGATGGAGTCCCTCAGGCTGCAAGTGCGAGCCTGTAATGAGAGGATAAACTGCTAGCTCCAATCGATACTTGTTTCTCTACTTTTAAATGTATGTGTGTTTGTGTGTGTGTTCACCACCAAGGGCCGCAGTCTTGTCTCATGACTCAGGCCAGACTTCCCCTGGGATTTTGACAAATTAGTATCAAATCTTGTCAGCACTTCTCTTTCTCTCTGTCTTTTTTAAGTGATTAAAATAAATTCAGTGATTGGCAGAGCAGCAGAGTCAGTGCACTCATTGACCTTGAATGGTGCTAATAGTAGCGTGCTTATGCATGGCATTCTCAGTGCAGATGTTTTCATCGGCAGCGCTTGGGAACGTTGAGTTAATCCAATAGAGTCCTCATGAGACTTACCTCACATCACATACCTTCCATGTTTTGACCTGTTTGTGTGTCAGTCTATATTACTTATTTTTTTTACATTTACCTCCGGCCTCTCATGGCTTGGCTTGTGGAAAGTCCCAGGGCAGACACCCAGCAGTAATAAGAAGAGAGACACAGCTACTACACTGGGCTGCTCAGGCTGACATTAACGTGGGAGAGCAGGCTGGAATTTCCAGCAGCAAGAGAAAGAGAGAGAGAGGGAGGGAGAGAGAGAGAGAGAGATTAACTCTGGTAGCATGTTTACTTTTCACACTCCAAAGGCCACCACACTTCTGCATTACCCTTACCTTGACTCTCAAAGCCAGGGTCGAAGGGTCACTGTTTTGTTGCAACAGAAAATACGTTTATTATTAAAGAGGTTGTTTTCTCTTTCTAATATTGGGAAACTTATATATAAGTGTAAGAACACTTTTTCTTGCCATTGTGCTCCACGTTCCATCATCTTGCTATGCAAATGCATGCGCTATCAGATTTGTGTTTTTGAAATTGCTCAAAATCTGAAAATGTGTCAATCAGTATGCAATAAAAGAGTAATAAAATGACATTTCATTATTGTCTGTGATGTTTCACTACTAACTACAACTCTAATCATGTAATGTTATCCTTCTACCATTTAGATGTATATGAGTCCAGAGGTGGTTCTGTGTCGAGGACATGACACCAAGACAGACATCTACAGCCTGGGCACCACTATCATCCACATGCAGACTGGAAGCCCCCCCTGGGTTTGCAGATACCCACGCACTGCCTATCCCTCGTACCTCTACATTGTGAGTACTGAGCATGTCCTGAATATAATTAAAATTTGCAGCCTTAGATTGAAATTTGCACAGCATTCATGGTCCGGACGATGGTGGTAGAGTAGTAAGCCTTCCAAGCAGTTGACCCAGGTTCAATTCCTGGCTTTCGCAGAAACATTTTCAATCATACACCACGCCACATTTCCAGATTTGTTCAGCCGTTCAATCAAGCATTACTCTAAAGTGACCATGGTCACATATAGGGGATGTAGCTCAGTGGTAGAGCGCATGCTTTGCATGTATGAGGCCCCGGGTTCAATCCCCGGCATCTCCAGTTTATTTTTTCAGAGGAGATTTAATGAATCTAAAGTAGAGATCTAACTCATTCCCACTGAAGTATTACATATTAAGAATTTACCAATGTACATAACAGGCAGCTTCCACAATACTATATGCAAAACCAATTATAGATCTTAAAAAAACACATATTGCCATTTTGTATTGCAAATTATCTAAATACTCTGTCAATACATTTAAATAGTCAAAATCGATTACCTGCAGACGTGTGCCAACATATTTAATGTTCAGTAAATTTTTAGCAACATCTCAATTAAATTAATCAAATACTTTCGAAATAGGAAAATACCTCACCTAATAACATTTTAATATTATAAATAATTGTAAAATAATTATTCATGCCTTGCCTAACAAAGGCTGTGTAAAGGGATTTGTCTTGAGAGACTATTCAACAGTAGAAGCACATGACAACATATTCTAACAATTTTTATTTTTCAATTTCTGTTGATATATTTCTGACACCACCCTCTAGCCAATCTGCTCAGCTTTCAGCTATTTCAAAAAGTTTTCTTTGTAATGAGCACTAACCCGCAGAGAGCTAAATCAAAACTCAATATTACACTGTATATGCTACAAGATTGACACTATATTTAATCTTGCTGGTTTTCAAAATTTGACACACTTTTCTTTTACCTTATTTCAGGTCTTCCACATTCTACATTAACATGGGATTTAAAAAAAAAAAGGCTGAAAATGAGCGGTCACAGTGAGTGACTAAGGTTCCTTAACGTCAGTGGCTACTTCTCTATCTTTAAAGGTTTTCCGTTACATGCTTTCAAGCAGTCCCGTTTCTGTTTTTGATCTTTATCAGCTCTTTTCATTTCGACACTTACTCACTTCCCCACCGTCATGGAGCAGTAACGTGACATGGTTAAGTCACACCTAAAGCCAGAGATGTGCTATTTTTTTGTTATACCACGAACTTGGTTTAAAAAAAAGGAATTGTTCACAGTTGTATTTTGGTCATTTGGAGGCCTTCACTGTGATGTTTGTTTGTTTATTGGTTCTTTCATGCTGCAGTCTTCTAATGCCAATTCCGCCTCATTTGTCTCCATAGATCCACAAGCAGGCCCCCCCTATGGAGGACATAGCAGAGGACTGCAGCCTGGCCATGCGCTCCTTCCTGCAGCGAGCCTTGGAAAGGAATCCCACTCTGCGGAGCTCGGCATCTGAGCTGCTGAAGGACGAGGCCATCAACCCACCCAGAGAGGATCAGCCACGCTGCTGGAGCCTTGACTCCGCGCTGGAGGAGGTCACCCACACCATGCTACGGCAACAGAGCCATGACACCACACAGGGTAAGGAGCTGCTGAGCTCAGCATGTTTGCAGTCTGTGATGGATACACTGCCACCAGCAACAACAGACTATACACTTGTTTGCAAGCATGACTACTAAAATAATAAATATGCCAACACTACTTATAATGTACATGTTTTTTTTCTTCTGCAGAATTGTCTCTGTACTCTGAGGACTCTGGCCACATGAGAAGAAAGGGCTCCTTGTACATTGATCTGGGGGCCTTGTCAGGCTACTGTAAACTAGTGGCAGGGCCTCCCACATCAGAATATGGCTAACACATTACTAATACTCATCACAGCCTTGATTAAAAAAACTTAGTGATAATTAGCTTTTTGCCTGCTTCGATAGTCTTACTCACTCTATACACAGTTGAGAAATGATGGAATAGTTCAGGCAGGAGGCCAGCTGCAGACGACATGGCCCACTGGGGGAATGAAAATGTTTACAAGAGTCAAGATGATTCTAATTAATGGAACCGGCTCACTCTGAAATAAACTACACTGCAGGACAGTGGGACACCTATTAAATCAGATGGATTGTAAATAATGTCCTGGTCTACTTTTTGGGATATATGCATGTGCTTTATTTCAGTGTAGTAATTAACACAGTAATAAATTAAATATATGCAGTTTTTTTCATGATGGTGAAATTGTAAGATACCTTTGCACTAGGCAAACATGCATGACATTTAGTTCTTTATGAACCTTTTCTTGTTTATTCCTGTGGAATATTAACAGCATCATCTTGCTATGCAAATGCATGTGCTATCAGATTTGTGTTTCTGAAATTGCTCAAAATCTGAAAATGTGTCAATCAGTATGCAATAAAAGAGTAATAAAATGGAATTTCATTATTGTCTGTGATGTTTCACTACTGCATCAGAATTATAATAGATGATTCAGAATGGATTTGCTGTAGGGGAGATTTATACTGTATGTAATTGAAATATTTTTTATTACAGTATGATTAACCTGGTGTGAGTACCTTCACTTTCATCTTACTAACACACTGTCCTGACTATTGGATGTAAAAAGTCTTTAGCAAGCTGACAAAAAGTATGTAAATTAAACATTGGACATGTACACCAGTTTAAATAAAGATGTTTTGATTATCACTTCCCACTGTTTAACCTATAGGTAGACACACAAATCCGACTATTAATGTTCCCTAACAAGGGGCTTATGGGCAACCTGACTTCAAATCAATAACACGTTTATTTTATTTACTTTGTATCGGATTAGATACTCATTTGCAAAAGTATCGATAGCAACAGTGCGTCTTCGCCTCCTCTAGTTAACAAGTTAACAATTATTGATGTAACATTAGTTTACAGTGGCAATTAGACCATTTTCTTCTACTAATTATCCACAAATACAACCATGTGTTGTTTAAACACCAGTATTTTCAACATTACCTCCATCTCAGTTACTACAAATTTACACAGTTGGGTTAGAGGCGTGAAGCATGACTGACAAGGCTCTGAGCTGAGTTGTGTGGGTTTTCTTTTGTAATGTTGCCGGTCTACCACAATGAGTAACTACACCTCCTGTGCATCGGTCCAGACCAACAAAGACATTATTGTTATCTAAACATTTTACCTCTTATCTTAAAATTTTGGAATCAAAATTGGGAATCGATAAGAACCGGAATAAATAAGCAGAAACGGAATCTGAATTGATAACATTTTAATGATACCCAACCTCATTGATAAGTAAACAATGGGACAAAGTGGTGGTGACAAAGTCTAGTAGCACAACAAACTTGGCGAAAGCATCATAAAAGACCAACACCTCGGTTTTTATGTGGAATCTTGAGAGTTTAGAATAGCTCCCGTTTCAACAACATTGAAGTATTAACAGTTGTTCTAAACGTTAGCCTGGCTGGTGACACACATTAATGTGTGTCACCAGCCAAACAGCTCAAATGAAGTAAAACTGCTTGACTAATAAAGTTCGTACAAAATATTCTACAGTATTTCAACAGGAAAGAGCAACAAAAAAACTTAGTTAAATTTTCATTGGAAGCTGCCTTGGGTGCTTTCCCTGGCTTCCCCAGCTCAGTCACAAAGATGAGGTGATAATAAAGTTTTAATGAAGCTCTCTGCCTAGTCATGGGTAGTAGTATCTACTACTGAATTTGCATCAGGGAAACCCATGGTTTAAAGTGTTCCTCTCTTGTCAACCCTTCCTCTCTCTAAATGCGTCACACGTGAGTGGGTGTTTGTGAGCTCTGCTGTGAACTCTCTCTTGCATACTTGCGGTGAAGCGACATCACTCACCATTGCTCCCTAGGTTAAGGCTGCTCGACAGAATAAACGAGAGCAACGTATATGGTCAATTACAGGATTTTTAGGGACCATATTACATAACATTTCATTTAGCTGACGCTTCTATTCAAAGCGACTTACAATAAGTGCATTCAACCATGAAAGTACAAACCAAAAAAAATAAGAATGAGGTAAGTACAATTTTCTTTAAGAAATCCTAACTACAAAGGGATATATGTAAGTGCCATATAAGTGCTACTAAATATGGTTATTTATTTTTATTTATCTTATTTTATACAAAGTGTAGTTAGAAGGAATGTGTCTTTACTCTGCGGCGGAAGATACAGTGCCTTGCATAAGTATTCACCCCCTTTGGACTTTTCTACATTTTGTCATGGTATAACCACAGATTAAAATTTATTTCATCGTGAGTTTATGTAATGGACCAACACAAAATAGTGCATCATTTGGAAGTGGGGGGAAATATTACATGGATTTCACAATTATTTACAAATAAAAATCTGAAAAGTGTTGAGTGCATATGTATTCACCCCCTTTACTGTGAAACCCCTAACAAAGATCTGGTGCGACCAATTGCATTCACAAGTCACATTTGCAAGTCACATAATTAGTAAATAGGGTCCACCTGTCTGCAATTTAATCTCAGTATAAATACACCTGTTCTGTGACGGACTCAGAGTTTGTTGGAGATCATTACTGAACAAACAGCATCATGAAGACCAAGGAGCTCACCAAACAGGTCAGGGATAAAGTTGTGGAGAAATATGAAGCAGGGTTAGGTTATAAAAAAATATCCAGAGCTTTGAACATCTCTCTGAGCACCATAAAATCCATCATAAGAAAATGGAAAGAATATGGCACAACCGCAAACCTACCAAGAGGAGGCCGTCCACCCAAACTGAAGAGTCGGACAAGGAGAAAATTAATCAGAGAAGCAACCAGGAGGCCCATGGTTACTCTGGAGGAGTTGCAGAGATCCACAGCTGAGGTGGGAGAATCTGTCCACAGGACAACTATTAGTCGTCTACTCCACAAATCTGGCCTTTATGGAAGAGTGGCAAGAAGGAAGCCATTGTTGAAAGGGATCCATACAAAATCCCGTTTGGAGTTTGCCAGAAGCCATGTGGGAGACACAGCAAACATGTGGAAGAAGGTGCTCTGGTCAGATGAGACCAAAATTGAACTTTTTGGCCTCAATGCAAAACGCTATGTGTGGCGAAAACCCAACACTGCCCATCACCCTGAGCACACCATCCCAACAGTGAAACATGGTGGTGGTAGCATCATGCTGTGGGGATGCTTCTCTTCAGCAGGTACAGGGAAACTGGTCAGAACAGAGGGAAAGATGGATGGAGCCAAATACAGGGAAATCCTTGAAGAAAATCTGATGCAGTCTGCAAAAGACTTGAGACTGGGGCGGAGGTTCATCTTCCAGCAGGACAATGACCCTAAACATACAGCCAGAGCTACAAAGGAATGGTTTGGATTAAAGAATGTTAATGTCTTAAAATGGCCCAGTCAAAGCCCAGACCTCAATCCAATAGAGAATCTATGGCAAGACTTGAAGATTGCGGTTCACAGACGGTCTCCATCCAATCTGACTGAGCTTCATCTTTTTTGCCAAGAAGAATGGACAAACCTTTCCATCTCTAGATGTGCAAAGCTGGTAGAGACATACCCCAAAAGACTTGCGGCTGTAATTGCAGCGAAAGGGGGTTCTACCAAGTATTGACACAGGGGGGTGAATACTTATGCACCCAACAGATGTCAACTTTTTTGTTCTCATTATTGTTTGTGTCACAATAAAATTTATTTTGCACCTCCAAAGTACTATGCATGTTTTGTTGATCAAACGGGAAAAAGTTTATTTAAGTCTATTTGAATTCCAGTTAGTAACAGTACATAATGGGAAAAAGTCCAAGGGGGGTGAATACTTATGCAAGGCACTGTATGTAGACTTTCTACTGTCCTGATGTCATTAGGGCGGTCATTAAACCATTTAGGAGTCAGGACAGCAAAGAGTCGTGATTTTGTTGAGTGGTTAGCTCGCAGTGAGGGAGCAGCAAGCCGATCGGCAGATGCAGAGCGGAGTGGAGGGGCTGGGGTGTAACGTTGGACCATGTCCTGGATGTAGACTGAACCCGATCCGTTCGCAGCACGGTACGCAAGTACTAGTGTTTTGAAACGGATGCGGGCAGCCACTGGTAACCAGTGAACCAGAGTAGGGGCAGAGTAGTGTGAGTGAATTTAGGTAGGTTAAAGACTAGTTGAGCGGCTGCATTATGGATCAGCTGCAGAGAACGGATGGCACTAGCAGGTAGATCAGCCAGGAAGGAGTTGCAATGGTTTAGGCGTGAGATGACCAGAGCATGGACCAGAACCTGCGCCGCCTTCTATTGTGCAGCATGTATCTACAGGAAAAGGTTGTTGAAGTAATGTTGGCAGTAAGGGAGAGTTGACTGCTGAGTCTCACACCCAGGTTCCCAGCAGTCTGGGTGTGGCTTACGACAGATTTGTCTAGGTAATAGTCAGGTCATGGGTGGGAAAGCATTTCCCTGGAAGGAAGAGTAGTTCGGTCTTGTCAAGGTTGATTTTCAATTGATGTGCGAACATGCACTGAGAAATGTCAATCAGACAGGCAGAGATTTGTGCTGCCACCTGTGTTTCAGATTGGAAAAAAGAGAGGATTAGTTGGGTGTCATCAGCAAAGCTGTGGTAGGAAAGCCATGTAAGTGAATGACAGAGCCGAGAGAGATGGTGTACAGAAAAAAGAGGAGGGGACTCTCCAGTAGTGAGAAGACAAGTTTGGACAAAGATCATCTCCAAGTTACCTGGTGACTGTGGTCGTTGAAGTAGGACGAGAGCAGGGAGAGAGCAGGGCCTGAGACACCCAGATCCTGAAATGGAGAAAATAAGGATCTGGTGGTTCACTTTGTCAAATGCAAGAGAAAGGTCTAGAAGGATGATGACAGAGTATAGAGAGGCTGCTCTAGCAGTGTGAAGTAGCTCAGAGACAGCAAGGAGGGCCGTCTCAGTTGAGTGGCATGCCATGAAATCAGACTGGTGAGGATCAAGAAGGTTGTTATGGTGAAGATATGAGCAGAAAGCTCGCTCGAGAGCTTTCGAAAGAAAGGGAAAAAGAGAAACAGGTCTATTGTTGTTTACATCAAACTCCATATTTTGTCTTCCATGTACTTTAGCAATATAGAGATTTTCTCAGACTAAAACCACACAGGGCTGCCAGAGATGGAGCTTAGACTAAATTATGAGGTTTGACATAACATGGATTTGTTCAGTTGGATGGATAATTTCAAATATATATTGCGATGGCCGGGAATCGAACCCGGGTCAACTGCTTGGAAGGCAGCTATGCTCACCACTATACCACCATCGCATAGTTCAGTGGAGAAATACTGCTGAATTCGTAAAAAATGCAAGAAAAGGAATTTGGGAGAGGAGAGGGAGCTCATGACTCCATTAAAACTGCTATTTGTGTTAAAGCAAATCCAAAATTGGAGTGAAACACTTACAAATGCAAACAAAGCACATTGAACTGAAAAAAGCCTGACTTCACGTCTTCAGTATCATATTTCTGACACCTAAGTTGTGCCTGTTAGAAGACAAATGTGTACATTTATTTTGCCTTCCACAGCTCAGAACAGTCAGACATTGTAACCAGGATATAAAGCTGCAATGGGAGACTTCCACCGATTCATTTTTTCATGAATTCCCTAACGACCAGCTCAGTTAAAAAGATGAGGTGAGAATAAAGGTTTAATGAAGCTCTCTGCTACATTACTTTTAAATGCTATAAATTTGTCATGGGTAGTAGTATCTACTATTAATTTAGCATAAGGGAAACCCATGTTTTTTAATTGTAAAAGTGGTCCTCTCTGATCAACTCCTCCTCTCTCTAGATACATCACATATGAGTTGGTGTTTCAGAGCTCTGCTGTGAATGGTGTTCCCTCTGAGGCTCTACAGCACTTACACGATTCACTAGTTCCTAGTAAACGTGGCAGACGGCTGCTACCATCTGCTGATAGCAGCGAATACAACTCTCTCTTACATACAGTGCCTTGCATAAGTATTCACCCCCCTTGGACTTTTTCCCATTATGTACTGTTACTAACTGGAATTCAAATAGACTTAAATAAACTTTTTCCCGTTTGATCAACAAAACATGCATAGTACTTTGGAGGTGCAAAATAAATTTTATTGTGACACAAACAATAATGAGAACAAAAAAGTTGACATCTGTTGGGTGCATAAGTATTCACCCCCCTGTGTCAATACTTGGTAGAACCCCCTTTCGCTGCAATTACAGCCGCAAGTCTTTTGGGGTATGTCTCTACCAGCTTTGCACATCTAGAGATGGAAAGGTTTGTCCATTCTTCTTGGCAAAAAAGATGAAGCTCAGTCAGATTGGATGGAGACCGTCTGTGAACCGCAATCTTCAAGTCTTGCCATATATTCTCTATTGGATTGAGGTCTGGGCTTTGACTGGGCCATTTTAAGACATTAACATTCTTTAATCCAAACCATTCCTTTGTAGCTCTGGCTGTATGTTTATGGTCATTGTCCTGCTGGAAGATGAACCTCCGCCCCAGTCTCAAGTCTTTTGCAGACTGCATCAGATTTTCTTCAAGGATTTCCCTGTATTTGGCTCCATCCATCTTTCCCTCTATTCTGACCAGTTTCCCTGTACCTGCTGAAGAGAAGCATCCCCACAGCATGATGCTACCACCACCATGTTTCACTGTTGGGATGGTGTGCTCAGGGTGATGATGGGCAGTGTTGGGTTTTCGCCACACATAGCGTTTTGCATTGAGGCCAAAAAGTTCAATTTTGGTCTCATCTGACCAGAGCACCTTCTTCCACATGTTTGCTGTGTCTCCCACATGGCTTCTGGCAAACTCCAAACGGGATTTTGTATGGATCCCTTTCAACAATGGCTTTCTTCTTGCCACTCTTCCATAAAGGCCAGATTTGTGGAGTAGACGACTAATAGTTGTCCTGTGGACAGATTCTCCCACCTCAGCTGTGGATCTCTGCAACTCCTCCAGAGTAACCATGGGCCTCCTGGTTGCTTCTCTGATTAATTTTCTCCTTGTCCGACTCTTCAGTTTGGGTGGACGGCCTCCTCTTGGTAGGTTTGCGGTTGTGCCATATTCTTTCCATTTTCTTATGATGGATTTTATGGTGCTCAGAGAGATGTTCAAAGCTCTGGATATTTTTTTATAACCTTACCCTGCTTCATATTTCTCCACAACTTTATCCCTGACCTGTTTGGTGAGCTCCTTGGTCTTCATGATGCTGTTTGTTCAGTAATGATCTCCAACAAACTCTGAGTCCGTCACAGAACAGGTGTATTTATACTGAGATTAAATTGCAGACAGGTGGACCCTATTTACTAATTATGTGACTTGTGAATGCAATTGGTCGCACCAGATCTTTGTTAGGGGTTTCACAGTAAAGGGGGTGAATACATATACACTCAACACTTTGCAGATTTTTATTTGTAAATAATTGTGAAATCCATGTAATATTTCCCCCCACTTCCAAATGATGCACTATTTTGTGTTGGTCCATTACGTAAACTCACGATGAAATAAATTTTAATCTGTGGTTATACCATGACAAAATGTAGAAATGTCCAAAGGGGGTGAATACTTATGCAAGGCACTGTACTTGTGGCGAAGCGACATCACTCACCATTGCTCACTGGGTTAAGGCTTATTGCTTTGTTTTAAGAAAAAGCTCATTGCTAATTAAATGTGTTTTCACACGTATGCAGGTAAGCTCAACCTCTGTAATGGCTTTTTCAAGTATTTTTTTGTTTCATCTTTAGAAATTGTGGCCAATTTTTTTACCCTGCATAAAGACCATTAACCCTGGGATTACTATTCACAAAGAGACAGATTGCTATACGCTGAGTGACCAGTTTATAAGTTGTGTATACAATTTAATATAATTTAATAAATAATAATAAGGGTCTGCAATGACTGTCCTTTTCATATTAAATGTATAATGTTCATTCATGTTGACAGCGTGAGAGCGGTGGGTATTGGTCATTTTTGAGAATGTAGTAAGTTTCTTAAGAGGTGACCTTAGATTGAGTGGCAGTAGTAATTTAAAAGATGCTTCTCATGTACAGTGTCTGTGTGATCTCAAAATTAATTTTCGCTGCTCACATGTGACAAAGCCTGATAATGTTAATGGACAGACAAAGTTGATGTCTGACTAAAAGTACACAAAGTGGCCAAAGATCAAACCTGGATTGAAAAATACCAGCAGTGACAGTACAGCATTGCTTTAGACTAAATTATGAGGTTTGACATAACATGGATTTGTTCAGTTGGATGGATAATTTAAAATATATATTGCGATGGCCGGGAATCGAACCCGGGTCAACTGCTTGGAAGGCAGCTATGCTCACCACTATACCACCATCGCTTAGTTCAGTTGAGAAATACTGCTGAATTCGTAAAAAATGCAAGAAAAGGAATTTGGGAGAGGAGAGGGAGCTCATGACTCCATTAAAACTGCTATTTGTGTGAAAGCAAATCCATAATTTGAGTGAAACACTTACAAATGCAAACAAAGCACATTGAACTGAAAAAAACCTGACTTCACGTCTTCAGTATCATATTTCTGACACCTAAGTTGTGCCTGTTAGAGGACAAATGTGTACATTTATTTTGCCTTCCACAGCTCAGAACAGTCAGACATTGTAACCAGGATATAAAGCTGCAATGGGAGACTTCCACCGATTCATTTTTTCATGAATTCCCTAGCTACCAGCTCAGTCACAAAGATGAGGTGAGAATAAAGTTTTCATGAAGCTCTCTGCTACATTACTTTAAAATGCTTTAAATTTGTCATGAGTAGTAGTATCTACAACTAATTTTGCATAAGGGAAACCCATGTTTTTTAAATTGTGTGAAGTGTTCCTCTCTGATCAACTCCTCCTCTCTCTAAATACATCACATATGAGTGGAGGTTTCAGAGCTCTGCTGTGAATGCGGTTGCCTCTGAGTCTCACCAGCACTTACACGATTCACTAGTTCACAGTAAACGTGGCAGACGGCTGCTACCATCTGCTGGTAGCAGCGAATACAACTCTCTCTTACATACTTGTGGTGAAGCGACATCACTCACCATTGCTCACTGGGTTAAGGCTGCTTGACCGAATAAACAGGAGCAATGTATATGGTCAATTACAGGATTTTTGAGGGACCATATCTTGTCTTTTATGTACTGCAGCATTATAGAGATTGCACCTGCTGTGCTGTCAGCGGTCATCTACTGACTGCAGACATTGCCCTGTCTATAGGGTCAACTAGGGTGGTAATTTTGTTACATAGATACCCATATGCAGCTGGCATATTTCTTTTTCTCCAACTTTGGCCACTACAACAGGGTATTGCTTTGTTTTAAGAAAGTGCTCATTGCTAATTAAATGTGTTTTCACACGTATGCAGGTAAGCTCAGCCTCTTTTATGGCTTTGTCAAGTCTTTTTTTTAATCTTTAGAAATTTTGTCCACTTTTTTATTGTATTTATTTTACCCTGCATAAAGACCATTAACCCTGGGATTACTTTTCACAAAAATACAGATTGCTATGCGCTGAGTGAATAGTTTATTAGGTGTCTGTACAATTGGATGTAATTTAATAAATAATAATAAAGGTCTGCAATAACTGTCTTCTTCATATTAAACTTATAATGTTCATTCATGTTGACAATGTGTGAGCGGTGTGTATTGGTCATTTTTGAAAATTTAGTAAGTATTGTAAGAAGCGACCTTAGATTGAGTGACAGTAGTAATTTAAAAGATGCTTCTGATGTACAGTGTCTGTGTGATCACAACATTCATTTCCGCTGCTCACATGTGACAAAGCCCGATCATGTTAATGGTGAGACAAAGTTGATGTCTGACTTAAACTACACAAAGATGCCAGAGATTAACTGAAAAATACCAGCAGTGACAGTACAGCACTGATTTAGACTAAACTCTTAGGTTTGCCATAACATTGATTTATTAATTTGGATGCATAATTTAAAAGAGATTCTGCGATGGCCGGGAATCGAACCCGGGTCAACTGCTTGGAAGGCAGCTATGCTCACCACTATACCACCATCGCTTAGCTGAGGATAGGAATGCTGCTGAGTCCCGAATCTATGCAAGACAAGGAATTTAGGAGAGGAGAGGGAGCTCATGACTCCATTACAACTGCTATTTGTGTGAAAGCCAATCCAAAAGTTGGAGAGTTAAGGCCGATTTACAGTTGGGTTGTACGCACACACTCATGCACACAAGACAAGCAACACGCCTCTCGCGTGCCCTCTTGCAGCTTGCGCGCGTCCGCCAATTTTTCTAACTATACGACAATGCGACGCGAGCCTCACGCAGCCCACAAGGCTTGGGATTGGTCTGCTTACTACATCCCGTCCGGAGTCTAGTTTCCGGTTTCATGCCCCATAATACGCGGAAATCACGGGAAGATTTAGAAGAACGAATATGGACCAAATAGATGAGCACTCGGCAGAAGAGATCCGAAAGTATGACCACTTGTATAACCCGTCACTGACTGGCCGATTTGTCCGCCAGAAATAGGCTATGAAGCATGCTATGAGAAGCCGGAGTGGCGATGTAAATAAACAGTCGACGAAGAAGTCTCTTCTTTGTGTGTTTTGTCTTCGACAAAAAAAATTTACTCCGCCTAGTGTTCTGGCGGTGAATTGCGTTGCAACACGCGCAACACGTTAGAGAAGCATAAACCAAAACGAGTCCGTCGATGCAACTGCATGGCCTTCCACGGTTGCAGTCGCAGGACTATAATTCGGCCTTTACACTTACAAATGCAAACAAAGCACATTGAACTGAAAAAAGCTGTAATTGACTTAATTTAAGAAGATACATTCATGTCTTCGGTATCATATTTCTGACACCTAAGTTGTGCCTGTTAGAGGACAAATGTGTACATTTATTTTGCCTTCCAAAGCTCAAAACAGTCAGACATTGTTAACAGGATATAAAGCTGCAATGGAAGACTTCTACCGATTAATTTTTTCATGAATTCCCTAGCTACCAGCTCAGTCACAAAGATGAGGTGAGAATAAAGTTTTAATGAAGCTCTCTGCTACATTACTTTTAAATGTTATAAATTAGTCATGGGTAGTAGTATCTACTACTAATTTTGCAACAGGGAAAACCATGTTTTTTAATTGTGTGAAGTGTTCCTCTCTGATCAACTCCTCCTCTCTCTAAATACATCACATATGAGTGGGGGTTTCAGAGCTCTGCTGTGAATGCGGTTGCCTCTGAGTCTCACCAGCACTTACACGATTCACTAGTTCAGAGTAAACGTGGCAGACGGCTGCTACCATCTGCTGGTAGCAGCGAATACAACTCTCTCTTACATACTTGTGGTGAAGCGACATCACTCACCATTGCTCACTGGGTTAAGGCTGCTTAACCGAATAAACAGGAGCAATGTATATGGTCAATTATAGGATTTTTGAAGGACCATATCTTGTCTTTTATGTACTGCAGCATTATAGAGATTGCACCTGCTGTGCTGTCAGCGGTCATCTACTGACTGCAGACATTGCCCTGTCTATAGGGTCAACTAGGGTGGTAATTTTGTTACATAGATACCCATATGCAGCAGGCCTATTTATTTTTCTCCAACTTTGGCCACTACAACATGGTATTGCTTTGTTTTAAGAAAGTGCTCATTGCTAATTAAATGTGTTTTCACACGTATGCAGGTAAGCTCAGCCTCTTTTATGGCTTTGTCAAGTATTTTTTGAATCTTTAGAAATTGTATCCACTTTTTTATTGTATTTATTTTACCCTGCATAAAGACCATTAACCCTGGGATTACTTTTCACAAAAATACAGATTGCTATGCGCTGAGTGAATAGTTTATTAGGTGTCTTTACAATTGGATGTAATTTAATAAATAATAATAAAGGTCTGCAATAACTGTCTTCTTCATATTAAACTTATAATGTTCATTCATGTTGACAATGTGTGAGCGGTGCTTGTTGGTAATTTATGAAAATTTAGTAAGTATTGTAAGAAGCAACCTTAGATTGAGTGACAGTAGTAATTTAAAAGATGCTTCTCATGTACAGTGTCTTTGTGATCACAACATTAATTTCCGCTGCTCACATGTGACAAAGCCCGATTATGTTAATGGTGAGACAAAGTTGATGTCTGACTTAAACTACACCAAGATGCCAGAGATTAACTGAAAAATACCAGCAGTGACAATACAGCACTGATTTAGACTAAACTCTTAGGTTTACCATAACATTGATTTATTAATTTGGATGAATAATTTAAAAGAGATTCTGCGATGGCCGGGAATCGAACCCGGGTCAACTGCTTGGAAGGCAGCTATGCTCACCACTATACCACCATCGCTTAGTTGAGAAAAGGAATACTGCTGAGTTACCAATCTATGCAAGACAAGGAATTTGGGAGAGGAGACGGAGCTCAAGACTCCATTACAACTGCTATTTGTGTGGAAGCCAATCCAAAAGTTGGAGAGTTACACTTACAAATGCAAACAAAAAACATTGAACTGAAAAAAGCTGTAATTGACTTCATGTCTTCCGTATCATATTCCTAACGCCTAAGTTGTGCCTGTTAGAGGACAAATGTGTACATTTATTTTGCCTTCCACAGCTCAGAAGAGTCAGACATTGTTAACAGGATATAAAGCTGCAATGGGAAACTTCCACCGATTAATTTTTTTCATGAATTCCCTAGCTACCAGCTCAGTCACAAAGATGAGGGGAGAATAAAGTTTTAATGAAGCTCTCTGCTACATTACTTTTAAATGTTATAAATTAGTCATGGGTAGTAGTATCTACTACTAATTTTGCATAAGGGAAACCCATGTTTTTTAATTGTGTGAAGTGTTCCTCTCTGATCAACTCCTCCTCTCTCTAGATACATCACATATGAGTTGGTGTTTCAGAGCTCTGCTGTAAATGCGGTTGCCTCTGAGTCTCACCAGCACTTACAAGATTCACTAGTTCACAGTATACGTGGCAGACGGCTGCTACCATCTGCTGGTAGCAGCGAATACAACTCTCTCTTACATACGTGTGGTGAAGCGACATCACTCACCATTGCTCACTGGGTTAAGGCTGCTTGACAGAATAGACAGGAGCAATGTATATCGTCAATTACAGGATTTTTGAGGCACCATATTTTGTCTTTTATGTACTGCAGCAATATAGAGAGTCAGCTACTGACTGCAGAAATTGCCCTATCTATAGGGTCAACTGGGGTGGTAATATTGTTGCATAGATACCCGTATGCAGCAGACCTATTTCTTTTTCTCCAACTTTGGCCTCTACAGCATGGTATTACTTTGTTATAAGAAAGTGCTCATTGCTAATTAAATGCATGCAGGTAAGCTCAGCCTTTTTTATGGCTGTCAAATATTTTTTGAATCTTTAGAAATGTTGACAAATTGTTTATTGTATAGTTTGGATGCATAGTTTAAAAGTCATTCTGCGATGGCCGGGAATCGAACCCGGGTCAACTGCTTGGAAGGCAGCTATGCTCACCACTATACCACCATCGCTTAGTTGAGAGAAGGAATGCTGCTGACTAAATTGTATGTGCAAGACAAGGAATTCTGGAGAGGAGAGGGAGTTTACAACTCCGTTACAACTGCTTTGTGTGTGAAAACAAATCCAAAAGTTGGAGCATTACACTAACAAATGCAAATATACATACACACTGAACTGAAAAATGCTTTAACAGACTGTATGTCTTCGGTATTATTTAACTTACACCTCACTTGTTTCTGTTAGAGGAGACATTTTTATATTTCTTTTGCCTTCCACAGCTCAGAACACTCAGACATTGTTAGCAGGATATAAAAAGCTGCAATGAAAGTTAAGTTTCTTTCACCTAAAGGGACATTCATATGAAGATGGCAATGTAAGTATTTGGCCTGAAAAGACAGATGGTTAGAAAGAGGAGTGATAGACGCCATCTCTGTCAACCTGGAAAAACTATTATTTAGCAGAGTAGGTGGTTTAAGACACCAACTTCCCCCCACCTAAACTGTAGTCCTACACTCTCTTGCGAGGCAGCTTGATACGGAACCACACCCCAACTCCTGTGATCCTCATGACTCACACATTAGCATGGTGGGTCTGTGACTTAAGCCAAATTCATGCTTCTGCATCGAACGGTATGCATGTAGCCTACAATCAAGGCTGAAAATTCATAGTTGAACGAAATTTTGCGCAATGGCGTAGCTTTGATGCAGAAGCATGAATTGGGCTTAAAAGATATCAACAGCCATTCACATCTTGAATAAGGGTACCCCAACAACCCACTAGTTGGTAAGGGTTTCAATGAGCTGCCTATTGACATAACAAATCTCAGCAAAGACACAGATCAACAGCAGTTACATACCTGAAACGTCCCTTCCGTCAGTTAAAACTGAAGAAGAGGTGAAACATCTCGAAAAAACAAGCAAAGTAAGTTCAAATGCCTTTGTACACTTGTAAAACTTCTAAAAATACCATGACTGGGATGACTAAAGATCTAAACAGATCTTGTCCTCAAGGATATTGTACCATCTTACTATGGAGGACGATACATGACGTAAGTATAAATAAATCAAAAATAAATGCATAAATAAATAACTAAGTAAATAAATAAGTAAATACAGAAATATATAAATAAATACAGAAATGTATATTTAAATGTATTTATTTCTCTATTTCTGTGTCTGCATGCCAATGAGAAAAGCGGGCCTAACGGGTCTCATGCAGGATTGGTCCCAGGAGTGTAATGATCCAGTCCTACTACTTCTGCCTTTCAATGCTGACTGTCGTCCAATAGCTGTTTGCAGTGTTGAGCCAGTTCGCACTTAAAATGAACTAGTTCAAGATCACAGGGTCAGTTAAGATTATTTTGTTTTTGGGATGATTTAGATGTCAGTAGTCCTGACTGTGAGTCTCACGTCTCGTGTTGTACTGAGCATAAGGAGAGAGCAGAGAGGAGGAGGAAACAGAAACTGCAGCTCGGAACAAACCACCTGCAGCTTCTGCTCTGATCATGAAGCAGCAGCGCTGATCATTTAGCAGACGTGAACAGAGAAACTCTGTGTTTTCACTGTTTCCACAGTTCTACAATGTCAGTGGTAATAATAAATGTGCAAATAAATAAATAAATAATTTTTTTGAAATAAGTTTAAGACATTAATTCATTAACTTCTGTTTTTATATCCACATTTATTCACTTAAGTCATGTATCGTCCTCCATATCTTTCAGTTAAAAAGGTCATGCAACAGTAGATGTGAGCAGACGGCAGAATTTGATACATTGTAAACAGTGACACAGGCAGAAAAAACAATAACACGTTGTCGGCAGGATTTGAACCTGCGCGGGGAGACCCCAATGGATTTCTAGTCCATCGCCTTAACCACTCGGCCACGACAACTAGAGGTTCGGTGAGGTTTGTGTTGTATATCAACATGGACATTCTACTTCAGGATGCTGATGTGTCCTTCAGAGGAAAAGGTACCATGGTATTGTCTGGACTCCTCTGTTTTATCAGCCCTCCCTTCCACTGACTCTTTCTCACACATGCATCCTAACTCTGCCAGAGACATTCTCCTT